>NC_056749.1:278633311-278783311 GCF_019279795.1 Protopterus annectens
CAGAATTACTATGGTTGCTTTTTGCTTAGGCCTGTTTCTACTTGACATGCGTTGCATACTGTCTACGTTTGCTCTGGATCCTACTGAAATCATGCTTTTGTCATTTGTAAACATGTTCATGTACCTTTCTGTCACCACATGGATCTGACAAATCTCTATTGCCTTTGTTAATGTCACATCACTGTCACAAAGCAAAATCTTTCTTATAGCAGCGCTATTTATACTACATACAAGGCTGTCCTTTATATCTTTCACGACAGCAAACCGACATGTTTTGGCCTTATTTTTCAAGTCAGTTATATAAGCTGCAAATGTTTCCCCCTGGTTTCTGATTTCTTGTGTAAAATAAATGTGCCTCTAATGTGATGTTCATCTGGGGGTTACACATTTCTCTGAACTTGCACTTTAAACACTCTGGGTCTTCTCTGGATTCAGCTTGCACAGCAATATGAAGGTTTGCACTTTCACCTTCATTAGCTGCTGGTGCATATACAAATGATTGCTTTCTTTCTAAAACCTCAGATCCTGCTAGATTCAACAAAAATAAACGCCCTTATGCATGTATCTCTATCTGCAAAAGTTGCTTATATAAAAATATTTACTCCTGTTCAAATATTCTCCAGATCTCTGCAATATTCTGGTCAGACACAAGTGGTTGTTGTTTTCTAAATCTGTCTGCCATATTAACACATACCAGCGAAGGGGCTTGAAAATACATACAAATACACACGCACACACACACATACATATATATATATATATATATATATATATATATATATATACACGTGCATATGTAATTGGCATGAACATTCAATTTGGTTAATACTCGTCTTCTTTGCAACTGCACTTTCTTGCACTTAATCAGTATTGTGTGAATAACCATGTACTGGTTTCAATTGACTGGACTTTGGGAAATAAACCTTTCAGGCTTCTTGATGTGCTTTATTGCACTTTGCGAAATACCTTTGCAAATTTTTCAGTGCTTCATTGTGCTTTATGAAATAGCTTTTTAATCTCGATGCTTAATAGTACTTTGCGAAATAACTTTTTAAAATTTTTAATGCTTCAGTGTGCTTTATGAAATGACTTTTTAGCCGCCTTAGTGCTATTCAGCGGAATAATTTTTCAACTTATTTACTGCTTTACGGAATGCCTTCTTGGACTTTGCAGTGTTTTTATAAATTTCGATGAGTAAAGGCAACAATGCTGAATCATCGGCTATTGAAACTGGTAAAGGCAGAAATGCTAAAATTACCTGATTTTGGAACTGACAAAGGCAAAAATGCAAAAGTAAACATGCCCACCTATGGAGATACCTACCCAGTTTTACTCCGTAAGTGGCAAGAGCTAAATTTACAATTCAGCTCTAAGTATATGGAACTTTTATTGGATTTCTTTTCACCCATTGAAGCTGATTTAAAGTCATAAATCATTGACCTTGAGACCAAGATTACAGATAGCTTTTCTTGCGATATTACTCTCAATAAAATGAGTCAACTACAAGATAATATTGTCGCTTACGAGAAGAAATTACAAACTGTTAAGCTATCCAAACTCAATAGAGACAAAGCAGATTTTGCTAAAAACAATGTTTTTTCTTGGCCAAAAGAAGTTAACAATAGATCTAACGAAGGCAATGTTTTTTGTAACGTTATTTCTAATACTAATGCTTCACAGGAAAGTATGGTTCGTTCTTCCGGTCCTATTTCTGGTACCGCAGATGATCGGACAGATATGGCGCCCGCATTTATGAACGCTGAACATGATGTTCCAGATATACAAACTGCCCCTTCTGTTTCTAGTAGCTGTGCAGCTCCTGCTGTCATCGGAGAGAAGGCTGGAAACACTACAAAACCTTCATATGCATCAACAGTAACGTCACATACTCCTAGCACCTGCAGGCAATGATATTCAAGGGCAAGTAGTTAACAAAGATATTAGTGTTTTTTTAGACAAGTTGAAGAAGGGCGACTACTCGTTGAAGGTAGCGTTACCCTACAGAACTCGTTCCAAGAGTTCCACATACAATGGCAAGACACTCAATAATTACAATACGGATGGAATTGCCCACCAATCCAAGAAGAGATGCATTTAGTTTCAGGTTTAGTTATAAATATTTCCTCCTTTAATTTACATGTTGAGCAACTTAATTTATTAAATAAGGGTCTATCTTTCATTCCTGCTAGGAGAGCTGATCCTGCTGAGATGTTAAAAGACTTAATATTACTGGGTAGAAGTCTTTCTTTGAAATGCTTATTTTCTTCAGATCTTACAAGTTCAGGTAATCAGGCATGTATCTACAAACAACCGAGTACTTTTATCCCAGCTACACCTATTGGTATTCAACGGTTTATTGATGCATGTGAAATTGCTTTTAGGGATTTGAATACTTCATCCGTTAATGGTTTGTCATTCTATAATTTGACAACTGATGAACACAGAGCTCTACAAGATTTAAAAAATCTACGTTCTTTAGTTATTAAACAAGTGGGCAAAGGAGGCAGGATAGTTTTAATGGACAAGGAACTATATGTTGCACAAATGGAGAAACTTTTATTAGATACTCAGACGTATCAATGCATTTCTAAACACACTGTCAGTGCTATTATAGATAAGGTTTCTTTTCTGATTTTTGATTTATTGATCACAAACTTGATTGATGATTCACTTTTTTAAGTATTTTAGTGTTCACAAGCCTGTTGTCCCCAGGGTGTATAGTTTACCTAAAATTCATAAGGATTTACGTTCTCCACCTATGCACCCTATTGTTTCAGGCACTGGTTGGTGCACTGAACCCCTCTCTATCTATGTAGAAGGAAGTTTACATGGTTTTCTGGCAGATTGTCATACTATTTTGAAGGACACTAAGACGTTTTTACAACGGTTACATGATAGAATGGAGAGCATTGATAGCAATGAGGTTTTTGTCCTTGTTACATTAGATATAGAATCCTTGTTCACTAGCATACCTAATTTGTGGGGTGTTGATAGCATTAGACAATTTCTTTCTGTGAACAGATGTTTGACTAACACCAAGATACAATTAATTTGTACCTTATTGGAGATTATTTTAGAAAATACCATCGTTATGTTCCAGGAGCAGTTTTTTCTGCAGAAAGTTGGCGTGGCTATGGGCACTGCTTGCGCCAATAGCTACGCCAACTTAGCATTGGTTAGTTGGGAAGAACAACATGTTCTGTCTGTTAGTAATCCATTCCTTGAGCAAGTACTATGGTATGTTCGTTTCGTAGATGATATTTTTATGTTATGGAGGGGCTCTGGTTCCGATATAGATCAATTTTTAGATTATTTGCATTCGACAACTGATTTTCTGAGGTTTACATATCGTAGTTCTGCTACAGACATCAGTTTTTTAGATGTTAAAGTTAGTAAATCTGATTTGAATCCTTTCTGTAGTAACATTTACTTCAAACCAACCAGAAGGAATACATTGTTGCATAGATCCAGTATGCACCCAAGGGTCAAGTCTTTAGGATGCTACGGCTGCATAGTAGGGATGAGGATGCAGTAATAGCGTTAAATAATTTGAAAATTGAGTTTATGGATAGAGGGTATTCTAGTGTAGACATTGATCAGACTATATGTGATGCTTGGAAATTGAGAGGTACTAGGTATAGACCTTATCCTAATACTGAAAATGCTACTGTTAATATAAGACAAAATGCTACAACTAGTAATGATTTTAGAGTGGTTTCAGTTTTCCAGCAACGTCGATCAGTATACAGATGTAGTCAAGAGATATTGGTCTCTGCTACAGGAAGTTCCTGGTCTTACTGATAAGGTTGGTCAGGTTCCTATTTTTAGCTTTAAGAATAATAAATCACTTAAGCAGCATCTTTGCCATGGTGAAGCACATAGAATTGTTAGTCGATCTACTCATCGTGGAACTTTCCCATGTAGGAATTGTAATGCATGTCAATTTATTTTTATTAAGAATAAATATGTACATACTACTAGACATTTTTCACTGCACTCTAATCAGTATTCAGACTGTAGAACTACAGATGTTTACTTTTGTTTTTGTCAACAATGTCCTGCTTTTATGTAGGAAAAACCAACAGAATGCTCAAAGATCGCATCTTAGAGCATGTGAGAGATATTAACAATAATAAGCAAAACAATGCGTTAGCTAATCATGCTATGTCTAATGATCATTCTCACTCCTTTTGGTTCTTAGTCCTGCAACATATTTATAGGAATCCTAGAGGAGGTGATTTAGAAAACTTCACTGAGGGTCAAGAACAGAAATGGATATTGAAGCTTAATGCTGAGAAGTATCCTGGCCTAAATGGCACTACCTCTCTGATTCCCTTTTTAAAGGCTAGACGACTTAAGCACTAATATAAGTTTTGAATCATTTTGTTTGATATGTTTAAGTAGATGTTTTAATATTTATCTAATCACTTAGGTTACACAGTAGTTTTTTATATATGTTCTCTATATAATGTCTACATATGTTTTTATGTCAATGTTTTTATTTCTATTTATGTATATTAATAGTTTTCATGTTGACTATGTTTTTTATATTGTCTTGGTGGTAAGATCCAAGAACTTAATTGATGTTTATTTCATTGATCAAATTTAATTAATTGGTTCTACATGTGCTTATTTAAGAATTGGGTTGTTTTTCTAGTGTTGTCTGATGAAGCAACGTTAGTTGTGAAAGCGCTTACCATTTTGTTCTTTTTGTGAATAAACTTCTACTGTGTGTTAGCTTGGTGCTTTTTTCCTTTTTATTTGGATATTTTTTGCACCTTGGCTTTTACCTACAACCGTTTTTGTTTTATTCCTATAATGCAAAAGTAGTTGCTTGGAAATTTGATAGAAGTAGGCATGGAACAGTCATGCATTATCACTTATTAAAGTTGTCACTTTAAGAAACATTTGAGAACTTTGCAATGCAACTGAGCATTTCATGAGCACTGGTATACTCTTGTAATCTTTTTTAAGAAACGCCTTTCTTTAATACAAGAAACTCGTTAAGCAATTGCACAGTGCAAATAATCGGATTTTGGTTGCCCAAATTCAATGCCTTTTGAGATGTATGCACTTTGTAAATGGCTAGATGCAATACACTGAAATGTTCCCAAAATGGTGGCGCCTTGCCATCCAACACTTAACAGTACAAGAAGCCCTCTGTACTGGCGGCACTCTGCGAACATCCACACCCAGCACAAGAACTTTTCTTCATATATCCATGCATCAATTGAATTACATGAGATACTTGCACTTTACACATAGTGATATCTTTGAAATGCATGCATAGTAATCATCACACACTGCAAGCACTTTTACACACACTGAGATACTTCGAATGACTTTAGTTACTTTTTTTTTATATCAACTGACGTCATAGTTATGCCCAGACACAGAAGTTAGCCCAACATAGCAGTCACCTTACTTTAATTTTTTTTTTCTACTGTGCCCCTTTTCTTTCTCATTTATTGTTCTTTGTGCTCGTTTAAACCCTTTTTCTTTTTATGGCCAGAGTAATTTTTTTGTGCTTGTTTTACTGTAAACATGCTCAGTTATGCCTTAAAAACACACTCATTCTGCCTGAAACATGCTCATTTTATACTTTAACTTGCTCGTTTTAACTTTAACACATTTGTTTCATCAAACACTTTTTGAGCTTTCCGCTTGCCAGATAATGTGGTTTATGGCCTTGTAATGCCTTTTTTTTCCCCTTTGCATTGAGTAAATAATTTGTGTTGCTTTTCATTACCATTAATTCCTTCTGATAATGTTCGCACTGTTTTCTCTTGGTTTTACCTTTGCATCTCATGGCTCCAAATGTTTTATTGTTTTCCATACCAGTTCTGATACCATGTCACTTTTGTGGTGGTACACAAATAAACGAGTCTTCGTGTGTCCTGATTAAGCAGCTTTATTCTATACAAACACATTACTGTAAAGCATATTTGACTATGACTGAGTAACTTGTATATAAACTGCTGTGATCATACATGCTTCTTCATAATGGCACTATGGATTGCACGTGTACGGAATTTGTGTGTACACAAAGCCTCGCATGCTTATTAAAGACATAGCACACACATGCTACACTCTGATCTATACTATCCCGAAAGGGTAGAAGTTTTTGAAATAGTTTTATGGCTTTCAGATGCTGCAACAAATCTTAGCGAAGCTGTGGATGTTTATTTTACCAGAGTCAGGTGACCAGATGTGATGTCATTCTATAACCAGCACTGAATTGATTCTTTAGATATTAGTGAGAGATATGAAGGAACTTTTGTAGCAGCATGTTATTTTTTTGGAACCTGACAGGAAAGATCTCTCACGGATATCTCACATAACTACATACCTCATCTTGCCTTTCTGTAGTAAGCAACTCAACACTCATCATCTTACCTTGCTGTAGTAAGTAACTTAACTAGGGAACAGTAACTCTTTAGTCAGTCAGGAAAATATAGCGAGATTAGTTAAGTATTGTTTTGCTGCATCCGTGTGTATCTATCCAACTGTGTTATTTTTATATATCCTGTGATTGAAACTCTGGTGTTTATTGTAACTAGATATTCAGTATTCACATATTTTCTATTTTATTATTTATTGCTAAATATTTCTGTACCTTTCATTGTGGCTGGTTTTCTAAAGAATACTTTTAACATCTTAAGAGTCATTTTGCTTACTTTAGTGACACTGTGGCTGTTTCTGAAAGCCTTGCTGTATTGGTCAAACTCTACATTTTGTATTGGTATTAATTTTATTCAGTATAATTGGGTACCCTTGTAAGAGTCTTAGAGTAGCTGACTAGTGGTAGTGTAATTACCTTATAGCCTGCACATAGTGGGCAGAGCTGATAAATATTTGTCAGCCTCCAGGTGTGTGTGTGTGTGAAGATCAACTGTCCAAGCATGTGTGTCTGCTACTTGGAAAAGGGACACAGTGCTCCAAAGTTATCAGTGTGGAGTGTTGTTTGGGGCCAATAGAGAGAGAGAGTGTCCAGCCCACGTCTGGAATGTGCTCCCTCTGTGCTCTTAAGGGAAATTGTGCTTCATGCCGAGAGCTGCATCTGAACATACTGTGTGTATCCTTTCTTGTTCTTAGTGGCTGTCCCTCACCAATGTCAGTGGTGAGGATTGAGGCTTCTTGATTACTGGCCCAGAGTAGGGACCATCACAGGTGGTTTTATAGATGCTATGCAAAATCAGACAAAATCGACATTCATGTATTATTATATTTTGCCAAGTCTCATGGGAAGGTCTAATAAGAACTTTTATGATGATTCATTGTTATATATCAACTAGGTTACTCTTCATTGAAAGGAACTGGTGACCGTCTGGAAATTAAAGCATTTTTGCAGATGCAGTTTCCCACTATACCCCTCAAACTTTTATCTACCAGCTACATGGCCACACATACATGGAAAGGTGTTCCTTACTGCAATTCTGAGATAAAGTGTACGCCCCAGAATAATTAAAAAAAATGTCAGAAAATGCATGGGAACAACATCTGTCAAACACTGCAAACCCCCCCATACATTTGTATAAACCAACTCTAAGATGACCACACCTTGGAGAAAAGGGACTTCTCAAAGAAATGGCAATCTCAAGCCTACTATATGCAAGTCTAAATTTTCAGTCATCCTGTATTGCTGTTTCAGTATTTGCAGTAATGAGTCCCAGAATACCAAATGGTTACCAAAGATCACTGCAAGTGCTAGCTCACAAACCGCACCAGCAGGAATTTATTATAGAAAAAATTGTTGGGAAGTTCAAGTTTGAATTCACCAGTTGATGCCTCTTTGTTTTATCTCAATGGTGAACAACGAAGACCTAATTCATTATAATTCCTTATATATATTTCCTTATATATAGATGTGTGTGTGTGTGTGTGTGTGTGTGTGTGTGTGTGTGTGTGTGTGTGTGTATATATAAATATATATATATATGTGTGTGTGTGTGTGTGTGTGTGTGTATATATATATATATATATATATGTGTGTGTGTGTGTGTGTGTGTATGTGTGTGTATTTTTTCTTTAATTATTAGCATAACCCTTCGACTGGGAAGAGGAACAAGTGACCCACAAATTTGCGGAGACCACAATCGCTTCCCTAATGCAAGTGTAAGCTCATGCATTTTCTCAGTGAAGACATCTGTCAGTCAGTGACTTGAGCCACACATATACCCCTTGGTCATGGGCCTACCCCTTCCTCTGAAGGGCTGTTGCAAGGCCAGGTTGACTTCAGTTCCTCCTTTTTTATGGGCATGCCCATCCTCCATCAATAACCTGAGCAATTTAACAATTCTCAGGTAACCTGTGACATACTCAGGGCATTACCCCTCCATGTTAGTAGAGCTGGCTAGATTAGGTCTTTAACATAGATATACTGACATAGGAGGATAAAGCCTCTACTATGAACTAAAGTACCCAAATTGAGTTAATCCCTTGGGTGCTGAAAGAGATGGCCACCGCAAATGGAGGAGGAGAATGTGTATCTAGAGAGCATATTCTTGATAGAATCCCTGATGGAGTCCTGAGATCACAATAAACATGCTTGCCTTCAGGAAGGGAAGGTCTGTTGGTGAGATTCTTCTCAGGAAATCTGGAGATGCTAATGATGCTTGAATATCTCAGGAAATCAGGAGATGCTAATGATGCCTGAATTATGGTCAGCTCCCAAATGTTGATTTCATTGTTTCATTTACCTTTTCTAGCAATGTGCTAGAAGGGATGGCCTGGTATGGGGGAACAATGATTTCTATTCCTAACTGCCCAAAGGCCAACAGATAGGCAATTCTGTCTTGACAAGGATTCCCGATGGATCACAGCTGAATTTTTACTAGAAGAGTGTACTAAATAGCATCAGTTGTTATTCTCATCCATTTAAATAGTTAAATTAGGCATTAGTTATCACTCTGGGAAAAGGAACAAGTCAAACATTTTGGGTAAATCACTTTCTGTATGATACTGGTCTTAATTTCCTTGAGAAAAGCTGGACAAGATTGACTCACATGTATGACTGAGCAGTCTGCAAGGAAAAATAAAGCATCTGCAGTCACACAGTTTGTGAAAGCTTGCATGTAAACTGCCATGGTGTAAGTCTAGATTTAGATTAGATAAGATTAGAATTATTTACAGGTACTAATGTACAGATGAACTAAGAGCATGTAAAGACTTCCTATTACTAGTTAGATGGTGTGTACTATCGAAGACGCCCTATTTTGAAAAATAAGTATATCATCTATTTCTGACCATATGCTATACATTTTAAAGGAATGTGCTTTGGCTTTTATCACTTAGAAGTTGATATGTGTATTATTTTTTGCCTCTTGAGCAGGGAACAAACCTAAATTACCATCCTCTATGTAAGGATTTTACATGCCTCACATGTGTATCCATATTTTCTTTTGATCTAGACCTTAGTAAGGATTAGACTGCTATATGCATATCGTGTTACTGGGTTGTCATCTTTATGTGCTATGATGCTAAGGAAGTCAAAGGTGTGCTACATATTTCTCTCTGAAATGCAAGACAAGTGTCACTCTTACTAAAAAAGGCGAGAATAATAATAAAAAAATAAATGAGCGTTGAGCACCTCAGATTAACTGAACAAGAAAAAAAAGGCCTCCTAGGCAATGAAATTCTACTACTTAGGACAGGCACTTGCAAACAACCTGCACTTCACGGCAGAGCAAAAAGTAAATATATAAGTATAAAACTGTCCTTGTGATGTCTCAGCATGCCAATAGTCTATGGAATATACATCTCTTCTGGATCTGCTTGCTTGACCAGTATCAAAATTTCTAACAGCTCTTAAAGGGATTTCTCTGTCTGATGACCTATAGCTATGATTCTGGTATATAGTTTTCTGAATCGGTCTGTCTTATAGCAGCCCTGAAGTACAGCAACTCCCATACAGTGTCACCCTTCTCCACTCTCAACCTACTTTTTAATTTGAGAAAAAATGTGGCTCTGTTAGAAAAGTTCTAAAATCTTGCAGTGGTATTTATCTGTGTAGCATTAACCTTTGAACTCACAAGGCCTGTAAACCCATGATCAATAATCTTCTGGCTAATGCCTAAATCTTTATTCACAAACATGTAGAATTCCCAGCAACTGAAAAGAAATTAGTGATTCTTCTTCCCAAACCTTGTAATGCAGAGCAGTTAAATGCCTTCAAAGCAAAGTTTCTTCCCAGCTTTTCCAAAACTGCAGCAACTATTTCTAGCTAACCAGCTTATACCTTATGTTTCTGTGGATCTTCTTCTAAAGCTGAGTTTCAATACTTCAAACTTCAAATGACCAAGACTAGAATATTGAAATTTTGAAACTTCGAAAATTCAATTTAAAAAAAAAAAAAACAATTTTTTTAAGTTTTGACATCAGGTACACCCCCTGCTAAATAAATAAACCAACTCTGAGATCACAATACAATGAGAAAAACAGTTAATATCCCATTCCGCGCTGTACAGTGATTTCCATTCAAAATAACGTTAAAAACCAATTCAAACAAATAAACTCAAAAAAAGCAAACCAGTAATATTCCACACGATTTAATGTTAGCGCTTTCGTACACAATTTTACATGCACTTCTTTAGACATTAATTACTCCCAAAATGTAATGTGTTTTATAGTCCACTTAGTTAATTAATTACAAATTAAATACATTAAATAAAAACCACATGATAGTAATTACTACATCCATTGAATTAATTTTATAAAAATATATATATTCATACTTATATATTTGACCTTAAACAAGATGCTTCTTAAATATATAATAAAAATAAAAAAGCCTTATTTAGACCATTTCTAACAGTCTTCACTAAAAAACTTAAACATAAATATGTCATCTCTCTAATGCTCTTAATTTTAAAAGACATTTAATAGAGTAGTAATCCATCTAATCCATCTGTCCAGTAATAAAACAAAAATAGCCACAATTTAAAATGCTTATATAATAATAATAATCAAGCACAGTATTTAAATATAGAAACACCAAATGTATAAAAATGAAAGTAATTAAGGTATGCAGTTCACTGCTTTGTCACACAAGTAAACAAGTACATCACCGAATAATCTCTATAACATAGTCAAACATGGACCAAAAAGTTATAAAAATCATATATGTATTTATGTTCAAAATAACCAACATAAAGATCTGCATAAACAGGGTCAAAGATAGTACCCATAGCAAAACCAGGAGACTGTAAATAACATTTCCCTTCAACATGTATTACATTCATTTCAAGAACAATCAGTTACAAATCCAACAAAACCTTTTGAATTCAAAATGGTACAATTCACCTTTGTCCAACCAATACTTCATTACTTCTATCCCTTTAGTATGTGGAATGGAGGTGCATAAACTTTCTATTTTAAAACTGCATAATTAGATAGATGGCTAGATCTGGGTAGATAGATTTCATTTTATACATTTCTATAAAGATGCAGCAAAAACATTGAGTTTATTTTATTAAACATAATTAAAAGGTGCAGACTCTTCTCACATATAAAATACCCTTTTTTGTTGGAGTCCAAAAAATGCATACTCACTCTGTCTCAGATTATAGCATGGTCAATTTTTTTTTCCTTTTCTGGATTCTTTACAGGAAGGGGGTGGGTCAAGGCACGTTCATTTTATTCTGAAATGTCTTTCCTTTGCTGAAGCATATACCTCAGATTTACTGATCAACCTCTCAGACAAACAGTGTCATAACCCTTTTTACACTTCACTTTGATCCAGCAACAGACTTGTTAACAAAAGTTCCTGTCGAAACCCTATCTAGCTAACATAAAACGTGCATTTATCTGCTTTAATGGAAGATCACTACTTAAAATATACTTACAGTAATGTTCTAATTGCAGCAGTATTGAAGTATTTCACTTAATATTGGCATCTTGTTGATACATGACTGAGAGAGAAACATCACACTACATCACATTGACAACCACCCCCCCCCCATTTGAAACCTCCAGTTTCATGCCCACTAAATAGACAATGTACCCTACAGAAGCCATCTGCATTGTAATGGGTCTAGGATGAGTAATGTTTTACAGTGATCCTGAATGGCTATAAAGAGAGCACCCATTTACAAAGTTTAGTATATCCATTGTAGTGCTTGAGTAGCAAAATTGAGGAGCACAGACTTTGATCAATCCCTGATAAGCAAATACTTCTAGTGTAACATCACCCACTTGGTTGTTAAGCATTCCCATTAAGTGGAATATGTGGTGTGTGGTCTGCTTAGCTTGTGACTTAAAACATATAATGTGTTCTCCTCTCCCCTTCAGTGTCCTGCAAAAGCACTGCCCACAGACATAACTCTGAAGCATCAATGTAAACAGTGAGGGATTTACTGAAATATGGGAGTATACAACAGGTTTAGAATATTGATGCATCTATAAACTGTTTAAAAGCATTATCTACCTCTGATGTCCATTTTAGTTTAAGGGGCACAATTCCATTTATCAAAGAGGGTAAATTATAGTTGCAAAACGAGATGCAAGTTTCTGATGCTACTCAGCTAATCCCAAGAATACCCTCCCTTTCTTTTAAGTACCTGGAATAGGCCAATTTCTCACAGCTTCTAGTTTCTTTCTAGAGGCTCACAATTCCTCCTTCCTATTATGTATTGTAAATATTTTACCCCTAGCTTGCTCTTTGAGGCCTTGACGTCATCATGGCTTGTCTTGGAGGGTCTAGTTTGCCCCATACCTTAGCTAGATGGGAGCTTGAATCTTGAGTGTATTATAGCATGGGACATTAGGATTGTGTCTTTTAATCTTAGAAAGGTTGAGCCGATGCTATGTAGCCTAAAAGGAAGGACAGTAAAAGTTCACAGGTTCATAGATGGTATACTCAGCTAATGACCACTGCAACCGTTATAAGCCTAGCCATGCAACCCAAAGGTATCCCATGGGTTACTGTGTCTTAAAGGTTATTTTAAGGGGTCTATGTTAGGGCATGATTTAATGGCTACCCCTGTCCATATAAGGCATAGTTGTCAGCTCACAGGTGTACTTCCAATTTCCCTTCGATTGGTCCTGATTCCACTTGAATATGTTTAGGAAAGACTCTGTTTCACATGGATTGGAAGCATGTACCAGAGAAGGAACATTTTCTCAGGCACATACCTGTCCTTTAAGCATGTCCTATTTATGTTATAGATGAGGTTTAGGTTCCTAAACTGGGCAATTCTGGTACTATTTGCTTTGTGGATGTGCAACAGGTCCAGCAGCGCAGGATTAAGGGATGCATTGTATGCCAGGTATATATGAACAGTCAGCAGTCTGTGGGAGAGCGAGCACATGGACAGGGCTTTGAGAGAGTTGATGTAGAACATGTTGTTTATGCCCTGTACTCTCTTTGTGAGGAACCTCTATGGGTGCACCAGTTCTCACATTTGCCTGGTATGGTACATACCAAAAGGGGCATTGTACTCAGTGACTGATATAAGGACCAGGTACTGAGGAACAATGACATTCTTGAACCTCGATACCATACCCTTGCTCATGCGTTGTGTAATATATGATTTTACATACATATGCACCCACACACTACGTCTCACAGACAGACTCACAAACACTAAAAATATCTGCTTACCATAACCTAAGCCACAAATATTGGCACACATACTAAATATTTTTCTTTGCATGATCTTAACTCTATTCCTAACAAACACACATTTATCTAACCTCTAATCTATCCCAGAGAAACCGATAAAGACACACTGGTACACAAACCTACTAAAATGCAACTCACTTTTATCAACCCAAACTCCAGTCACTTAATCAGTCTTTCACACAAACTGCAATTCGCACAGACAGCACTACACTACACTGTACTTTTTCAACCAAAGACGCATTTGGCCAAATGAAGCATAAACACATCTATCAGTAAATTAGTCAACTAGAGCAAATAATGTAAGATTCTTTAACCTCAATCGAGTCATTTGTTGCAGTCTGAGAATGTTCAGAAATTCTTAAAAATAAAAAAAAAGATACACTTTTTGGAAAAGATGAACTATGATGTTAAATTAAAGGAAATATCTTTATTCTCTGTATTTTATAAATTATTTAGGGGAGACTTGTGCTTTTTTTACCTTGAATGTACACTGAGTGAAGCCAAAATGAGAGTAGTAAGCTATTGCTTGAAAATTAGCACAAGTAAAAGAGAAAACAAGATGCATTCAGTACAAGTTGACCATAAAAACATCAAAATAAATTTCTTATCTCAGTGAAGAAAATTCATTAAAGCATTCAAATAAAACATTGATGAGCAAATTAATAACAGACAACTCCATCAAATAACTCTAGTTATCAAATTTCTCAAATGGTTGTATCATAATCTTGATATCCAAATGTTTTTAAGCCTGTAAGTTTTTCAACCGCTTACAATTTTAGAGCATTCATCATCAGTTCATTAAATAAGACTCTGAATGCCATTTCAGTAAACAGTTTATTGAAATTGTACTTTTTACTGAAGAACAGAATGTACTGAAACATATAATTTTCTCAAGGTGGAGCTTAGTCCCCATATCCCATGTTAAGGTGGTTAACTCAACCACCACCCCCCCATATACTCAGGTTTGAAGTTGCCCCATCAATGACAAAAATGCTACAAGCCCAATACTGTGGATAAAAACAAAAGTAGTTGCAGAATCACATTCAGCAAAATGTTTGTTACAAGACATTCTGTCTGCAAACTGTTGAAGGATCAGCACTGCTACAGTTATGATCTCAAGGAATTGCAATTATATGAATTTACCTAAGTGAATCCAGTCCTTGCTGAAAATTTGTGTCTAGACTCTGGTGACTGCAAAACCTGCTGTTCGTGAATATAACAAAAGGTCATCACTCCCATGCATCTAACAGCCATTTTGCCATAGCTTCAATCAAGACTGTCAGCTCACAGTTTTCCACTCTGTCTTGCATTTGAGTGAATAATCTCAGACTACCCATGCTTCCTGATGCTATAACACTCAAACAAAGCCGAAAAAGCACAAAAAAACTACTAAAATAGAAAGAAAACTGCTTCAGAAAGCTACCAGTAGTTTAAAAGTGCAAAAAGCGCTTTTCATTTAATAAAATCAAACTTCTTCAGATGCATACATACAAAATACAAGTTTCAGTTAACCCCAATTTTGGGTTTAGGAGGGGTATCTGTATCAACATCAAAACAAAGGTCTGGGTTAGACCCCAATGTGGATAGTCCATTTACAGAAAATGACTTCACTTTGAGCCTAGTTACCACCTATAACGTGGACCGTCATCTTGTACAGAACTTGATTCAAAAAAACTGGGAATGGCTTAGGTGGGACCCGACCTTACTTAGTAGATTAGGTACTTCACCCAAAATCATTTATAGGAAAGGGTGTAATATTAAGAACCTCTTGGAATTTAGTAGACCACAATTGGTGAAGTCTCCTGGGATGTTTAATTGTGAATCCTGCAACTTTTCTAAATTCATAGATGTAGGAAACACATTTGAGGTGAATGATCATGTCTTTAGATTAAAAGACAGATACAATTGTAATACCAGATTGGTAGTATATTTAGTGAAGTGCCAGTCTTGCCCAATAATTTATATAGGCAAGATGGAGCTTAAGCTCCGGGAGCAAGTGTATGAACATCAGTACGCCATTAACAAAAAGAAAATTGAGAATGCACTGGCTAAACATATTGGAATGTTTCCAAACCATAAATTTAAGTTCAAGGTTATTGACCATATCAAATATGACATTTGAGGTGGACTTATCTCCCTAAGACTTGAAGAACTTGAACCTTACTGGCAAATTCACCTCAATGCATTTTATTACCCTGGTATCAATGATGTGCTCGATTAAATGTGTACTTAAATTGAAAAGTTAACTAGATGACAGTATTCCCCCCTTTTTTTAACATCATTTGTATGTTCATCTTTAGTAGTATTTCATGGTAGCAAATGTAATACCAGGTATATTTAGCCTTAATTTCATTTAAGGTTATAGTAAGATTGTGTATTACTTATTTATATAATGAATGCCATATTGGAGAATTAGTGCATGGCATAACAAAGCATGAATGCCACAGATTTAGTATATGGTCATGCATTGTTAGTTACAATCATGTATAACATCAAGTTTACTTCTTGTATATTTTTTTTAGATCTGTTAATGGTTCATAAATATATTTTCTAAATATATTTCCTGAACCACCAGCTGAGATATTTTTCAGGACCAGGCTATTAGCAATGAAGCAGCATGAAATTTTGTAGTAAAAAAAGGTTGTAGTATGGAATTTCAGTAGTATATCGTGTATATTATTTAAAGTATTCATTAGTGCTATCACGTGATTTAGTGTTGTAGAGATGTTCATATATTAATCTCCTTAGCACTTTAGAATTAAGTGAAATTTCAAAGTAATTCTTTATAGGTAACTTTATGCATGTATTTGTTTTTGTAGTCTAAAGTAATATTCATTAATACATTTTGTTTGATTTTTTAAATCATAGCTTCAATTGTCCTTGTTTATGGATGTCAGCATTGTTTTAGTTTTAAATAATATTATTTCATAGTGTGTAGAACAGGTGGTGCTGCGGTAGCATTGTCGCCTCACAGCAAGACATTGTCCCGTTCGATTCTCAGCTAGAGCGTCTTCTGTGTGGAGGCATACGTGAATGGGCGTGCCTTCGTTGAAGGTTGTGCATCAGGGCTGGTAACTCGGCACGTAAAAATCCACTACCAAACATTAGCGGACCAGAGTTCTGCTGTGGCAACCCCTAACCGGGATAAGCTGAAAGACACAACGACAACAACAGTGTGTAGAACAGGAAGGGTTAATCATGGTTGCTGATGTCATCACAGTATGCGAGCAGACTGGCTCAAGCACTTCCTGGTATCTTATTTAACTGAAACTTGTATTTTGTATGTATGCATCTGAATAAGTTTGATTTTATTAAATGAAAAGCACTTAATGCACAGCTATAGAGTTGAAACCTCAGCCGAGTGTCCAACCCAAGTTCTCCACCACTCACTCTGTTTCATGCCCATGCTCCAAGCAGCTGACAAACGCACTGTTTGAGATTTGATTTTCACACACGCACACACACACACATGCACACACACACACACCTGGGAAAGGCTGGCGCAGATTTACTAGCTATGCCCCCTTCTGCCCAGACTATAATGTAGTTGCACTACCACCAGACACTCCAAAGCCAGCTACTCTAAAGCTCTTGTTAGGGTACCCAGTTATACTGACTGATATTAATATTAATACAAATAGCAATGTTGACCAAACAGCAAGGCTTTCAGGAGTGGCCGCAGTGTCACAGAATAAATATAAGTACTCTCAAAGGTTAAAATATTTTCTAAAGAACCAGCCACAGTTAACAGTTTAAATATATTTAATAACAGATAAAATAACATGAAACTACCAAATATTTATTTATAATAAACACCAGAGTTTCGATTACAGGAAATATTAAAATGACAGAGATGAATAGATTCACACAGATACAGAAACACAGTACTTAACTAATCTCACTATATTTTCCTGACTTATCTAAATAATTACTATTCCCTCGGCACTTAATAGAGCAAGGCAAGATGAAGTAGGTGAGGGGTCCTTCTCTGTCAGGTTCCAAAAACAGACTGCAATGAGACTTCAGTTTCACCTAGTATTAAAATATTTTTAATAATGAATTACAGAATGAGATCACATACACCTGGTCATCTAACTTCTGGTTCCCATACTACACTCCTTGGATAGAAGCTGTCAGGATTTAGCACATAAGTATCAATAATATCCACACAGAGAGCCTCACTAAGATCTGCTGCAGCTTCTGGAAGTCATAAAACAATTTCAAACCTCCACCCTTCAAGAGTAGCAATTAGTTCACTACCAAGACAATGCAGACAGCTTCCTAGTACAGACTTTTTACCTCTGGCTGTATTGAGAACTGTAAGATACAATCTTTATTGCCTAAGCCAGGTAATTTAATTTCAAACTATTTTCAAAGTTAGGTTCTGTTAAAATAAAATATATATATTTAAACAATTAAAATAATACATGTATAATTATTTTTTGTCCAGCAGGGCACACTGTTGGTACATTAACACAAGCAGCTTTACAAATAAATTTTTCAACACAAGCATATGTATAAATCAGTTTGATATACGAATGACATATAATTCTTTACAAAATTCTGGCTAGCTATGCTGGCATATGTTATATATTCACTGCCCTACTTCTCATGGCATAGCTGGCAATACCTCACATCATCACACCTTAATGATAAGAAAACTCCTTACTCATTCTCCACATCCTTTTTTTAATGGCTTTGTTTTTATTACTTTTTGTGTTCCCTATATCTGTCCATCTAACTCTGTATCCATATGTAAGCATAACATTCTTTGTCAAGCAGAATATCATTGTTCTATGTTCATCAAGTCCATTTAAACAAACTGTAAACCAGCAAAGAATGAGCTTTCACATGGGTCTTGCAGAGGGAGTGCATCCATCTCCTCCATTACAAGTAGGTTATTAATGTGACTCTGAAATCTCATTCACAAATTGGGCATTGAGTAAATCAGCATGTTAACCCTACATCTCTGTCTACACCTATCTGTCTGTAGGCAGCCAATCCAGGCATATTTCTAAATATATTTTATATGTGAATGAAATATTCAACCAGAAATATAATGTCAGTGATGTCCATTTTCAAGAAATGTGCTTTTATGCTTTAAGGAAAGTTTATGCTGCAGGTTCAGCTGACTCATGAAAATATTTATTAGAAAACAATGATATTTGTGGGACACCCGTCAACAAATATCTGCTATAATTTCTTACAAAACATGCATGGTTATAATACTGAAATGTTTTTTTCCTACTGGAAGAGCAATGCAGAAGCAGTTATCTTTCACTGATTTTCCATCTTGAAGCTATAAATGAACGATCGTTAATAAGCAAATAAAGATATGAGCATGCACATCTTATTCTGCTCACATTACTGTGTAATAGACATATATCAGATCTGCTCTTTGATGTTACTGGCTGTGTTGAAATTATTTCCGTAATAGCTTTTCTACTTTATTCATTAACTATTTAATTTCCTTTTGTAAATGTTATAGCACAGTGTTCACTTCCTGTGATTTAATAACAAATTACTCTGATAAATATTGTACTTTAAAACAATAGAGATGGGAAATATTGTTAGTACTGGTAATATATTTTTTACGGTTTGTATAATGCAAATATGAGAATCAGTGGTTTGTCAACTGACTTATCAAAGGCTGGGGCTGAGATTGAGTGATCAAATTGTGCTATACGCAAAACTTAAATTTAATACATACCTCTCTTGACTTTTAGCAAACTTCTGCCAAACTGACAGTCAGTGCGTCTGAGAGTATGCTAAGTATTGGAGAGATAAAATATTTATGAAATATAATTGAATGGCCAATGAATGAAAAAAGCTAGTAGGAGGGAAAAACTGGCCTATTCCACACAGTGAGAAGCAAGCTTTCTAGGTGTTTGCCAAGTACTGGAAGAAATTTGTATCTCAGTTTGATATCTAGCATATACTCTCTTACAGACCTGACATTGTGGAATTTGATCCCCTAGGTTATAATGAACACTGGAGCTAGGTAGTACATTTAATCAGGTGAAGGAAGTGTTATACACAGAACCTGTCTTAATATCTCTAGACTTTAGAGATGCATACATGCATACAAATATTTCTAGCACAGGCATTAATGCCATTCTAACCTGCTAGTATACCAAAACAGTCATTCCTATAATAACTGTCTAGGCTGTTTTTATAAATATCTAAACTAGTGCTTGCTTTAATGTAACTTGGTAGTCTGTTCCATACATCAGCTGCTCTCTGAGAACCGATTAGTACATTTTTTATTCCTATAAATTGTTCTACATAGGTTGTTTCATGATTCTCTGCTACTTTTAGATAACCCCAAACATACCCAGAGGTGTTGTATCTATATGCCATATATACCTGAATAAGATCTCCTCTTAAATATCCATAAGTAACACTGTACAATTTAAAATATTTTAGTCTTTCATAATACCTTGAATTTTCACATTCATGGATGCACTTGGTATATTTCCTCTAAACTCTTTCCAGTTTACTCATGCTTGTTTCCTTATAAGGCTTCCATGTTGTTATTCCATACTCAAGTATTGGTCCAACAAACAATGACTTTATCATTTCTGATTTCTTAGACTTTATAAATCATTTTATACAACCTATAGTTCCATAACAATCATTAACCAATTGGTTGATATGATTAGAAAACCTCAAAGCTGGATCTGCCCATATATTCAGGTCCTTAAATGAAGGCACAGTTTCAATAACTTGCCATGACCTATATATAAGCCATGCAGCTATCCATCTTATCAAGAGTAAATCAATACCTAGTCGTTCTGATTTATTGATCAGTGTTTTGTGTATAACCCTGTCAAATGCAGAAGTTAAATCTATATAAATTACATCATAGCACAATGTTCCATTCATAACTGCTGTTATATTTTTATAGAACATTATGTTACAGGTGGTAATTGATCTATTTTCAACATATGCATGCTGATATATGGTTTCAAGTCCCAACCTTTCTAATTCTGACAATAGGTTATCCAGTATTACCTTCTCCATTATTTTTACACAACATGAAAGTAGACTTAAGAGTCTGTATGTCTCTGGGTTTGTTCTACTCCACTTTCTCTAAAAGACAGGTTTAATAAGCATGTCCCAATCCTGAGGGATCTCCCCATATTTATACAAACTAGTAAATAGTAGATGTAACGGTACTATAGGTTCTTGCTCAAGTATTCCCAGGTCAGTATTACTAATTCCATCTTCTCCCTGTGCTTTGTTTGAATCCAGTTTGCATAGTTCTTTTACAATATAATTTAATTTGATTATAGCATCTGAGGTTACCTGGATGTCAGTAGAACAACTTATCACCCCCTTTATGGAGCCAAACTGTTTTGTATAATATTTTATAAATATGTCTGAGTCTAAGAATAAATTTTGGAATCTACACACAGTTTATCAATTTGTATGTATTATGCTGAATATTTTTATATACATTTTCTTCAATTTTTTTCTTGATCTCGTCTCACACTGTGTGTAATTTGTTTGTCCAGCTTGTTTATTTCAGTTTTCAAAGTTGTAGTTTGACCTCTTTCCATTTCTTATGTTTTTTTTTCTCTCACATTAATCAGGTATCTTGTTTTTTGGAAATGCACCCCCCTTATGTTGTATGCCTAGATCCTGTGATGGCAAACATTTTTTTTATATTTTATTTTATTTTATTTTTTGCACTCAATTTCTCTTTCAAAGCATTCAACATTCCTTCTGTAGTTTTTCCACAGAACACATCACTGCAATTAGTTTTACATAGTGACTATTTTGTTTCCATATAATCTGTAATTAATCAACTGTGCATTGGATATATGCCTACAGTGTTTTGGCATTATTTCAAAGGAGAAAATCATCATGTGTGCTTTTAAGTCACAAGCTAAGCAGAGCCAAGAATAGGTGACAACCACATTGACATTTTCATGACTAAAGTATTATCTCCAGAGCACAGTCATTACATTGGTCACAGACAATACCCATCTTGTGTTATTATGCAAACAACAAGATGGGGGGTAATGATTTTTGTAAGGGGGTTCATTTTATTTTACGTTCACTGTCAAGCATTGATCAGGTTTGACTCACCACAGTACTGATGGCATGTCCAGGATACACAGCCTATCTTGTGGCACCTGAAAGTAAGAGTTAGCCAGTCTTAGTCTCGCACAGAATGACTGCTGTTACATGACGAAAAGGAAATTGCCTAAACAAGTTAACACTTGTGTTTTGACAAAATGGTTCAAAAATATCTGGACCTGTGTACATAATTACAGTGTGAATGATTGAAATATCAAAATATTGTCAACATAGGGATAACAAAAGCATACAAAAAATATTCAAACTATCAAACACCCAAAAGACAGAAAATACCAAAGATTTCAAAAAAAAGTAATAATACTTTTGTTTTGCAGTGTATATACCAAAACTCATCCTTAGCACTAAGCCATAGTCTTGTGTTTGAATATCGGTGGTAATACAGAAAATTCTTGTTAGGAGCAAATCATCAATATACACTTTAACTTTCCGATAATAAATTATGTCAGACTCCAACACTGATATAAAAGGAGTCTATAGACTCCAAATCATATGTTTTCCAGAGTGATCTTTATTGCCATGGTTATGCAACCTACAGCATTGATGTTTTCAGAGAGATAATAATCACAGGTGGTATAATCATTTTAAATCCTATTCCCAACTGTTTTTATGAATGTTTGTTACGGGGGGGAAAAAAACTTCAGTTCCATTCTAACTTAAATTTACCTGTGTGTGTGTGTGTGTGTGTGTGTGTGTGTGTGTGTGTGTGCGCGCGCACATGCATGTCCCTGAATGTGCAGCATTTTTTAAGCAATTCAATTATTTTCTTGCTCTGTGCCTAAATACCATTCTACATCATATTACAATAATTTCTCTATGGCCATACATCTGACTTATTCAGAATAAATTTCAAATGATTCTATATCACACCAAGAGGTCTTCTGAGCACTTGCATACATTCTGGTGAAGGAATTTCTTCCACACTACAGACTTTCTCATTATCTGGTTTCAAGTTTTCTGATGATAAATGAAGACGCATGCATATCAGGTCTTTGTTTTACACTTCTGTTTTGCTTTAGGTTATATTGTCTTCATATTTTCATTAACTTAGCTAGTCTCATATTATGGTCTTATTTGGTTGCAGCCATTTTGGTGTCATCACTAATCTTAATAATACTTTCATTTCTATCATTTGTGACACAGCTCTCTGAAACCGTTCAAATGCTAAATAGAAGGCTGTGAAATATCTTCTTTCAAAATGTGAATTAAATGTATAAAACTTAGAATGATCATTATAAAGGTTAATTTTCCAAAATCTTTGGTGAGAATAAAGAAAAGACAAATATCTCATGCCTGACATGGATTAAATCTCTTCTTCCATTGCACAAAATGATAAGGTTATTTATTTATTTACAGGGAAATTCCAACTGGACACAGGTCCTTTTTCAGTGGAGGCCTAGGGAGAAAAACTCCACATTACAATAAATGAGCAGCAGAGTACATGAAGAACAACTGAATATACATACAATAGCAAATAATACATACTGCAGCAAACATTAGCTATACATGCAATATGAGACATAATAATGAACAAATATATCAATATCTAGCTAGAGGCTAGGAATAAAGGTAGGATGTACATACAGATAGTTCTAAGCTCAAACAGATACTGTTCTAAACTTGTATACCTAAATCTTATATACAAATATTGCACTAAACTCAAGCAGATGTAAAGCAGAAGCTCCACACGAAGGTGGAACAAGCTAGAAGGGCTAATGGGATGCAAGGGGAAAATAGAGAGTAAGAGAGGAGACTCGGTGAGTAGTATAAGTGGTAGTGAGAGGAAGCTAAGGTGTAAGTCAGTTGGATATGTATTTGGAGTTGAGATGAAGTGAGGTAGTTAAGCATGTTATAACAGGTCCGAGAGATTGAGTGAGGAGGGAAGGGGAGGGTAAAGGGTGAGCCAGATGTTCTCTATAGTTTTATTAACATCTTCTGGATCTATGAATATAAACATTTTGTAGCACACGCATTAAGATGAATGTGCTCAGAAATTAACAAAACATTAAGCTTGTTATTCGTCTTTCAAACTTTATGATCTATATTGTGCTACAGAACAAGGTGCAGATACCACAGAATAGTGTGAGAAAATTTTAAAAGCTGTAATCAGCTTTGTACTACCAAAGGAAAAAGCTGTCTTTAACTGGGTTTTCAAACAGCTTCTAAAGTTATTGGTTGATGAGAGGTGTGCTTTCCCACTGGCAACTGTCTATGTGGTAGTAGTTTGTGTAATTACACATTCATCTCTGTAATTCATAATATGTTACAGCAACCAATGCTCCATGTAATAAACACACATTTGAATGGGTTTTCCAATCATAATCAAATTTATTACATGATCTCAAAATGAATGCCAGATTCACTTCTTGATCTTTGGTTCATTCCATTTTCAAGGTTAATTTCTAGAATTCATTTATCAAACATGCAGTGAATTAGTGGTCATCAGAGACCCTGTCATGATCCTTTACACTTGGCTTCATAACAGTTGCATTTTCTGTTTACTGATTTTGCATAATGATCTGAATAAGTAAGTAGTTTGCACAGAAGGAAGGATAAATTTCACTGTCTTTTGTATTCAATGCATCAGGCATTTGAGAAGACGTTTTATATATATATATATATATATATATATATATATATATATATATATATATATATATATATATATATATATATATATACTCTGTGCCAGTGTCTGCTGAAACAACAATTTAAGTATTACTGTCTTTGATCACATTTCTTTTTTCCATTGCTGCTTTTTCATACTACCCACCCAGCTAACAGGCCTGTCCCAATGTCATGTTGAGTTACTCATTCCTTTTGTCCTGTAGCCATTTCCTAAGATGAAAGGAGAGGTAGCTAGTTTCAGACTGTCATTCCTGGTATATATATAAAAAAAATTATATATATATGTATATATATATATATATATATATATATATATATATATATGCACTACTACATCCAGTTTACACCTTAGGGTCAGTTACTAACGTGCTTCTGAGACACACAATCCTTTCTTCCCTCCAAGGATGAATGAGCCAGCATTAGCCACTTCATGCCTGAGCTTCTACTTGAACTGCAGATGGCTGGCTCATCATTTCATATCCATTTCTTTATGACATGAGGTGGCTATAGTTTTATATCCATTCCATTATGACATGGATTTGGCTATCTGTGCAGATTTCTGACTGATCCTTTCAAACTGTTGGGAGTCATTTCTTTGCACACTATTGGCAGTGTGCACATTTTAACACTTTGTGCCCTCAAACAACTAAATTTATACCTCTATTACACCATACACATTCTTTTCCATTTAAGATTAACTTATTTTACTTTACTTACTTTAGGAGAATGATTTATTTTTCCACGTCTTCCACACAATTTATTTTCCACCACTTCGATGCACTTGATTAATCACTAATTATTTATTTTTACCACACCTGTAGCTGCAGCTCATGTAGAATGTCTTGGTAATACATTACTCATACTTCTCTTACCTTATACGGCTCATACAACATACTTTTATTCTGTTTTGTAAATTACTAGCTTTTCTGTATTACAGAGAGATCTATAGAATCCTGACTCATTTGTGAACAGCTTTGACCAGGCAATTTTGCTTATTCCACACACATGCATTACTTTGTTAATCTCCTATCAGCACTCTTTTTTCTGTTCATATCTAACTCTACGTGTGATTCTCTCATACTAGTGAACCATGCTACTCATCAAATTCACAGTCCTTGACTCAGTTCTTTAATTCAATAACATAAGTTTCGGTACTTCTGTGAGACTTGAGCCTTCATAAAGAAATATCAGTTGTATGACAGATGCTTTTTGTTCAGCTCAAAGTAACTCAACCTACTGCCTTTCTTGAAACTTGGGTGTTTTAAACTTACAGGCTTCTTACCTTGTAGAATGTAGATATATAGCATAGAGTATTTGTCAGGCATTTGAGACTTCATCACTTTCTGTCAAAAATACACTGAATTTCTTGATCAACAGTTCCTAGATCTTAGAAAATTTGTCCTGCAGAGAGACATTTCCTGAAGGTTGTAGCTGCACAATTCTTAAAAATTTATATCGCTTATTTACATTTATGTCTGATATCACACCCCATCTAGTATCTGAACGTAAGTTCCCGGTGTTTCATTAGCTTTATTTTGAGAGTATCCATTAGTGTACAGGAAACAATACCATATGATACAAATACTGGACTTTGAATGAGGCTAACGGTACAAGTAGTTTAATGACGTAACATATATGTTACAGGATTTTCAACCCTGTTATAGAAGAGTGTATTTGGAAATCTCTGTCTGTGTCCTTTATTTTCATGATAACCCATATCTTACCCTCCTATATCCTATACCACCAACCTGTGAGTAATATTTGAGTTCTTGTATTCTTCAACTCATTTACCTTCTACCTCATGTACCTTTTAGTAACTTCCCCTTAGGCTCTGCCAGTAGCCTGATATCTCTCTACTTGTATGATCTTTAGAGCTCCACACAGTTATCTAGGTGTAGCCAGACTGTGGCCTGATATGGTACTTTGTCTTAGTTTCTGGAAACTACCCACACAAAGATACACCTAGCTTTTTGTTTGCTGTTGCTTCTCACTCTGCTTCTATGACCAAGACCCACCAGATCTAAAGAGAGTACACTGTTACCTGTGGTATTTTGCTGTTATTTATTCCTGATGTCATCTTCTCACCTCAACTATCATGAGCTCTTCCCATCAAATATGAAGCAGACTGCTTATTTCAGTTTAGGTCTTAATCTCAACCACAGCGGTTTCCTTATCTGTTGCTTATGCAGGTTTGACGCAAGGGCTTTGGAGCAGTACAAGTAGAACACATCTTCCCGTAGTCACCAGATAATTTTGCTGTAACCCAGCATAAAACTTAATTAGCTTGGATTGACAGGTCTTCCTGACCATGAACTTGTAGTTGTTTCTGTCTTGGAAATAGCTGTCCTGTAGAAATTCCATCAGTCTTTCCCTTGGAGTTTTCTCCTTGAATTTTCAAACCATAGAATGTTGGCTATTAGGCATGTAGTTCCCAGGATTTTTCTTGTTATCCCCTAGCATATGGCTATGGCATTTGCTGTCCTACTGCTTTCCAGTACATCTGCACTGGTCAGTAAATAGTTAAGGATCACTGTAAATGAATCTGCCATTAAAGTGGCCAGACTGTCTGCCATCTGGGCATTCTCAGCAATATGGTTGCTGCAGCAAAGTTTTTATTTAGTACTTTTGCTATGCGCTCCTTCTGATATTTTCTCAGATTGACAGTGCCTTTCTATCCTTTCATCTTATGTTATACTAAAAAGCCCTTGTTCCCTTTCCTTTCCCTTTTTATTAACTTTCTTTCAAGTTTTACCCTAGTGGTCTTTCAGTATTTGTGTTGCCCTTCTGCTAGACTTCTTAGACTGTGCCTTCTTTATCTTATCTCTGCTTTTTCACTACTCAAATGTCCCGTTTTGTACCGTAATCACTTGACTCACATTACTCTGTAGCCATATTAACCATAGTTTTCATTTTGTCTTGTCCCAAACCATTGTTCTTACCCCGAGTGATCCATCCTTCATCCATTTGTGTAGCTTGTTTACTCCCCCAGTTTCCTCCTGATCCCCTAACTCAAAGTTGACCCTCTCACCCACATCAGCATATTCTACTTCCCTTAACTCCCACACTATTATCTGTCTATTCTTACACCATCTACTTTGAACAACCAAATGACATCATCACTAGCTTAACTGTTTGATAATCAGGGCATCCATGCTCCCCTTTTACTTGACTAGGCCTATATTCCAAAGCCTTTTTATTATAATATGTCCCTACACTAGCTTGCTAAATCCAATAAGGTACACAGTTTCCATTAGCGCACCCCCCCCCCATTTTTATACCCTGGAGATCAAAATTTGCCAGTCTGCTCCAGGCAAAGTATGTGCAACTCATTTCCCCTATTCTGTACTCCAGGGCTTTTCATCATCCTGAATTTTTGTTTATGGAGAATGTAACACTGTATCTGTCCACTAGCACTCCCCCATTTCTTTTACTTTAACTACTGTCCCTCTCCTCCTGTCCTCTGCTTTTCTGTCCACATTAGTTGCCCACTGCATGCTGTCTACTGGCCTCCTGTTACCTTCTGCTTTCCAGTGCCACATTGCTGAGCTTTACCTGACTAGGCAACCTACTGCCTTCTATAACTCACATATTCTCCCATGAAACTGCAGATGCCACATCCATTTCTGTGTAGTTGCAAAACTTTGGAGATGGGAGTTCATTATTGATTTTTGATTATATATGTGACTAGAATGAGAATAATAAAATAATGAGGGAATGAGGATTGCTGCTTATGTCACAGGATTCAGGGACCTTGCCCCTCTGCAAAGTCAATGGTTAGACTAACATGCTCACACAGCATACCAGACCTAGATTTCTGAATGAGGTACTGCATTTACAGTTTTTTTATGGTTTGACATTTTAACTACAGTGTTCTTAGAATCAGAACCACTTAACTGTCACGGCCCTAATAAAACACAAACACCTAAAGACATTTGACGACCTTTATTCTAATGGAAAAGAATAACATCAAGCTTTATTGAGGCACACAGAATCCAACATTGCAACAAATAAGATAGTAAACATAAGGGCAGTGCACCTGCTCACCCTGGATAAGCAGCATCCCCCACTTGCTCACTTACCCTAGTAATTCTGAAGGCAGCGTCACCGCTCACCTTAATATCATCGTCAATTCCATATTTCCATTCCAATTCACCCACCATCAAATCACCATCTCAATTCCAAATATCCTACTGAGGGGGACAGAAGAGGGTCAATCCTGACCCTCTTCTCTGCCCACCAGCCCAAAGGGCTGTTTCCCCTCAGACCATACTACCTTCCAATAGAACCTCCACCTTCAAACCCAGTTAAGGTTAAATAAATCCAGCCCAAATTCATGAAATGAACTGCATCCAACCTGTACCACACCAGATCCCTGATAACCCCGAAATTCATTCCATTCCATCTAATTATTGCAAGCCTAACTGCCCCAAAAGACAAAAGAATGACCTAAGATGATGATCCTTCTAATGGCAATAACTGAGTACTACTTAAATGAAGCCTCATTGTGCACCACTACACCAACCAGAACTGCCACCCCAACAGAATCCATTACCTTAGAATCCACTTTCTTCAAGCCATTAGCTAATGCCCACAAGAGTTCGGCCAGGTATGACCACATCACACATCCCTGTAACAACTCAGACATCCGGCACTAACATGCTTCCCCCATCTGGGACCTTGTCGGGGAACACCACGTCAACTGGAACACCCATCACCACACCACATCTTGGTAATGAAAAGAAAAGCAGTCAGTTTAATGAACATTCTAAACCATTCCATACCCTGGCAGTATAGTAAACCATGGACCCTGCTGTGACATCTAAGAAAAAGAAGAAGCTTACCTAACATCCTTCCCATAACCTTAACGCTCCCCCACAAAACTCAAAATATACACCACTGCAATTATTTAAACAAATGTAATCCAAACACACCCTCATGAAGACAGTGCTTCCTAAAACCCTACCTACGAAATTTCCTCAAGCATAAACGAAATGGCTCTTGAGAAACTCCCTCGCAACCTTAACCTAGTAACACTACCAATACCTACTTGAAGGACAAATTAGTCACCCCAAAAAATACCCCGCCTTATGATATAATTTCCTATCACCAGAGCACCTCATGGCCCTCTACCAACACCGTAAAGTAAATAGGTAACTGTATCCCAGAGTTCCACGCCATACTGACATGCCTACCTGCATACCTACCAAATAAAATTACCAGAAGCTTCCTTACCCACTAATCTAGCAGTCAAACAATTCCATCACAGATATTCCCAAGCTTCCCATTGGTGCCCACCGACATTCCCTTCTTGCAACCTTACTGTGTGCTGCTCCAACGGCCTAAAACTCCATCGCAATACAGATCCCTGAATGGCCTCATGACTGCCAACCAAATTCAACAAATGCACTGTATGGATCAACTTGACTTCAGCAAGCACTAAACAACAACCCTGCTCACTCACCTACCTAAGTTAACCTAATAGAGCACCCACGCCTGTGGTAGAAGATAAAACTTAGGCAGTTTGTATGTACCAACAATAACCTTATGGTGCTTAAAACAGGTAAAACACCTCTTAAGGGAGAACTTCATCAGCTCCCAAACAGAGCCCTGTCAGGCCATCTCACTACACCATAGCCAAACCCAACCTCCCAGCTCCCCGTGTATCCACAAACTACCCGCATACCTGCCATGCCCCTTTAAACTACCACTCTTAAAAGTCATACGTAAGTAACCACTTCCTATGAGTCCAAAGAGCCACTCAAGGCTACCCATGACACCCAATGTTAAGCCCATAACCTGCTATGCAGCATAAAGTAACACCTGCTTAAGAAACAGATTAGTCTCCCGGAAAATAAGACATCTGCATCAATCCCCCCTTCATAGAAACCTCACTTGTCCTCTTATAAACTATGAAACAACTAGCTGGTTAACAGTAAATTCACCCCAGGCGTTCACCCCATGTCCCCTTTTGGACTAGATATAAGGCATCAGGTGCTGCCCTTGAAATACATCTTGACTAACTTGCCAAGCCTTATAATTTTGAGCACTCTTGGTAAAATAGTTAGTAACCCATGAAAAGTGAGCCACTTTACCTAAGTGCTCCACATTACATTATAGTTGATCACATACCAATGAAATGCACCACCTTTGTTCAGCCAACTTTGGATCACCTTGGGCTCCACTACCACTGGGCCGTACTTCTCTGTTGCCTTCTTTTGCTGATCCCCTTCAGCTAGTAACTGTTGCCCACTTGAGCTCACCATGTGTAATATCCTCGCTCGCCACTGCTTCATCATCTGCAAAATCACTGTGTAGTGCCACAACTGGTACTCATGACATCACCATCTACAAAGAAAAGGACAAAAGTAAATCCTCTAAAATGTAAAGAGAAGGTTCCACCTTATACCCACCTATTCAAAAATATAGCAGCAGCGTTTCAAAAACCCCCATCTGCAAGAAAGAAAAAGGGGACATATAAATCACAGAAAATACATATAATGCACATTCAAAGACATTGTCAAAGACAGCCTAACCCTACCATCCCCCACTATGGCCGAGTTAGAGCAGGCATATGCCATGAACAACAGCATGGTAAAAGCCCGCAAAACCACAAAATGTCCTCTGCAAGTACCGGGATAACAGCCCCACTGTACATTTGGGGTCTTAAAATGTTAATGTACCTCAAGTTCCATTGAAAGGACCTGCTACGCATTCAGCATTAGAAATTTTTAAACTGATATTCTTGGGAATTAAGACTGAATCATATCAATTTATTAACCGATCTTATTCATAATTAAAACCAGCATATTTTAACCATCCTATGAGCTTCCTAGTTGAAGTTGCTAGTCAGCTGTTAGTATGTACTCCACATTTTGCCCATAGATCGTCTGTGCCAAAAACACCATACCTAGCAGAAGGTTATAACATCATATTTTACAAATTAAAGTCTTGTTCCCCAAACCTGTGGAGCTGGCTATTGGCATCACTTAGAATATTTCATCTTTAACTCATTCTCCAATAGCTGAATACCACCTTTTAGCCTTAGCTATCAATGGCATCTTATAGAGATGAAGTTCATCATATTTCAAGCTCCACTTTCTGAGATATATATATATATATATATATATATATATATATATATATATATATATATTTTTTTTTTTTTCCAGTAATTCTTTGTTGACTTGTTAGTTCTACTAGGCAGATAAAGTTTTTTGATCAATCCTCCTAACTAATGCGAATGAATGAATGAATGAATAAATAAATAAATACTGAAAATATAATTTGTGCCATTCCATAAGCTTCATGTACATCTACTCCCCCCATGCTCTCTGTGAGATGCTAGAATGTTTAAGGAAAAATGTTGTCACTATATATAAAAATAAAGTTTACTTTTATGATCATCATTATCACAAATATACTGAATACTTTTGTCCATAGTTTTGTAAAATTGCTTCCAACAGGAAAAGAGCCCCGACTTTTCATGCGCAGCTTTTTAGCAACCCACCCATTACCATTCATTTAGTAGGGATTATTCATGTTACACTCTTAGGTTAAATCATATTTTATGCTATACTTTACAAGCAAGTGCCTTGTATACATATGTTTGCATATTAGACTTCCTGTTAGCCATATTTATATATGGTTACCTACATCAAATGCTCTTAGTCTTGAATGTTAAAGCTTATTTTTGTACAGATTAGCTCCTTGTCTAAAGAGAGCCAAGCAGAAATTAAGCAGCCAAATTTTTATCGAGCGATTAAGCAACCTTTCTATAAGTAAGAATTTTCCCCAGAGGAAGCAACTGAGCTTGTTAGAGCTGCCTGTGTTTTATCTGTAGCAAACAAATTCACAAATTCTGCTTTTGGTTAGACACACAATCACACTACCGGCTCAATAATGTGACAGCTTGCAAACATCTGGCAAAACACATTTAGGCAGCTTGTTTACATGTAGACATAAATAACTTGAAGATTTTTTTTTATATATATCGAGAGAGATATACCAAAGAAGTCTGGCAACATAAGCATGTCCTAAGTTTTTGTTCTGTATTTGGACATCAATTTATCTCAAACAGCACATCAGGACTGATGGTGTATTTTCAAAAGTAGCAATAAATGAAATATAGGAGTTTGAAAACAAGGCTAACCCTCCTTATTCTTAAAAAAAATGGCAGAGTATTTAGAAAGCTGGCTCTAAACACTGGCTGTGGTGATAGTAGATACAGCAATTCCTTTATAAATATCATACATATTTAGACCCTCTTTAAAGCAGCAGTAATAGAATGTTGAGGAGACATATACTCTCATTAATTCTTCACAGTTCTAAGATTCCAATTAGTCTCAAAATTTTCCACACTTTAGACTCAGTATATATCAGAATTAAACCACCTCTGAAAATGCGGAAAAAACAAAGGACTCTTAAATTTTCTAGTGTGTATAAATTCAAAATGCTAACTACCATGGAGGAATGACATTCTTTAGAAACCACTGCTGCTAGTAAAGTTGCTAAGAAGTGATTTCTCTTTTAGTGCATCAACAGTGACATGATATATAGACCCATGATACGAGAGAACCCCAAGACTCAATAGAGACTGAAAACTTTGATTAATAAAGTTTGGTAACCTCCGCTTACTGTCAGAGAAAAGGTACATTTTAGCCTACATGCCGACAAGAACCATTTCCCTTAAATTAATGGTCAGCCCCTCACAATGACCGCAACTGTGCAAGCGCAGCAAAGAAAGCTTGCCCCAAGCCCGTGAACCAAGCCTCAACACCAATGCTGCTATACATAGCCGAAGTAATACCAAGCACTGTTGACGAACAAGGCAAAAAGAAACCAAGGAAGCAGCCAAAACTCCAGTCAGAAAACCAAATAAATCTGTTGCAACCAAACACCTATACACTAGCAGTCGGCACAACACAGCACCAAGGATGACGTCACTGCTAACAACCAAGCCCAACAATGAGCCATCACTCCTATGCACCCCATAGCCTGTGAAATGACATCCAAACCTTGAAACGGACGAAATGGCCCTCAACAGTAGTCACTTACCATGGGAACTGTAACCACCACTGTAATGAACAGCAGAATTCACCCACCAAGCCCTAACACGCTGTCTTTAAAATACCTCCTCAGTTGCATCCCACCCCTTCGGTATTGGGCTTATCTTAACTAGTAAAGTGGCACCACTGTATTTACCTGGGAAGTATGCAGGGCTGCATTCACAAAAGGCACCAACACTAACCCAAAGGACCATAGCTCTCAACCTCTTAATCTGAAATGTGAACAAAGCTAAAATAAGGGGTGAGGGCACCAAAACCTCACATTAGGGACTAATTTACAACACTCTGACACACACCACCGCAAAATAGCAAGATGTTTCCACCATGCATTCTCTTAAAGCACAGGAAATATTACTCCACGCCACCACCCTCAAGCCAACTTACATCCCGAAACAAACCCTGACCCCAAACTCCAGTGATCAGTGGCAACCACTAAATCCAGAAACCACCAGTCCAAAAAAATAAATAAATAAAAACATTATGTCCTAATGTACTAGCACCTCTGCACCTAACAATGACCATCATACCCTCTAGTATTACCGAAGGCCTACCTCTATGCAGCAGTACTTACAGGTAGTCAGGGCATAGATTTGCACAAGACCACACCAAAATGTGCTTACTCATACCGATTTCCTTTACAAAACCCCTTAAGACCCACCCCTAAGCCTTACCTCACTTCCTCCCTCAGCTCCCACCTGAATTAACTCTTTCCTACCTGCTCCCTACCCACACACACCCAACCTACTTAACACCCTACTTACAGCCCCCCCCTGCTTTACCCATCCAAGGTCGTCCCATGACAAATTTGTCTGTTCCAAACTTCTTCTCTTCACAGACTACTTCCTGTTGTGCTTACACTCCCTGACACACACACACACACACATATATATATATATATATATATATATATATATATATATATATACATATATATATATATATATATATATATATATATATATATATATGTATATATATATATATAAAGTAACTTGGGAAGAAAATTACTTATTCCCTTCAAAAGATGGATAATAAACCTAAAAGAGTTGAAATGAGTCTACCATGAATAAAGAAGATGGTGTTATTCTTAATCCCTTATCAAAAAAGAAAAAGATAGAAAGGGAAAACTATTTCAAGACATGACCAACCTGAACATAATCATAAATTCAAACATTTTAAAATTTTAAGTGTTGAAGTTTTTACTTTCCTCCTTTCAACAGGGGGCTTACATGACACCTCCAGACATTTAGCTTACTTTCGCCCCCCATGCAGGCAGATTTTAATTCAGCTTTTCACACAAGTGTTAATAAGACCTTATGGGTTTTTAAAAGTTTTTATGTTTGATGCTCTGTTTGGTCATCTCAGACCTGCAACCTTTTCAGTTAGGGAAAAAAAAATTCTAGTTTCTGTTCTGTTTGCACATTGAGAAAACATTTTTCTTTCCAGACAAAATAGAGCTCCTAATTATTTTTTCTGTAGTATACTGCCATACTACATCTTTTGGCAGAAGACATCCTTTGTGATTTATGTCTTATTCTATTATAATGGCTTCCCTTGTCAGGCTTCATTTGAAGAAATGTAATTTGAAAACATTCTTTTCTCTTTAGTGTCTCCTTTGGTCCAAGTTATAAATTCTTAGATTTCACAGATGCAACTCAGCATTACAAACAAGAATATAAGGCCAATACAGTGCAAGTGATCTCTGGAACAATAAGATATCTATTCATGTATACTTTTAAGTAAGTATACTTCAAAGTTCTTGTCATCCTTTGCAAGCACTTCATATGACACTTCTCCCATATTGGGCAGGGTCATGCCTAATAACCCTAGTTTGTGTCTACCATCCAGTTCTCAGAACTGCCCTTTTATAGGTAGATAAAGTAGTGCTTCCTTTGACTGATAGTGCTAACCTCTTCAATAAGCTGGGAATATGTTGAGTTAGAACCCATCTGTCTAGCGAGTATTTTTTATTTGTCAGTGTTGATTTAGTTCCCTAGCATAGATGTCTGTATTGCCACTGTTTTTGAAGAAATAGGAAGTCAGATGGAACTGAGTTCCTTCATGGTTTGAAAAGTGAGACACAGTATTAAGTGCATTATTGGCATTCAGAAATGATTTCTGGTATCGCATTTGTAGTCAGAACTGAAGTACTTAAGCACACTGCTTGTGGCATACTTTATAGAAACTGTTGGTTGCAAACAAATGTAGCAAGCAGTTTGCTGCAATTTAAAAATACAGGAGAGATTTTTTCTCTTCTCTAATTTGAGTCTAGATGGGAAAGAACAGACCTGGTTTGCACATTAACTTAACGTTGAAGGGGTCACCAGATTGGGGGATGGAATCAGGTGCCAGAATAGTTTTCTGCACCTCTTTAATGGACATTTTCTTTCATCTCCCAAGAAAATGCAAGTCAAAATAAATGAAATGATGGGCATTCAGTTGACCCTACGATATTTAAACTTGTGCTGAACCTAGTAATTCCCTACATCGTCAAAGATTGTACTGTAGTCACGTGGTACTTGAACAGGCAAGGAAGGATATCATTCCTGTCCTTTGGCAATTGGCTATAATGATTTGGGGAAAATCTCCATCTTCATAGGCTCGTAGGAAAGTACCGGTCTACTTGCCCTTGTGGGACATTTTAAGCCTAGCCAATTTCCCTCAAAGGTAAGAATCAAGCTCTACACCTAACATTGAGATAACCATTATGTAATTTCACAACCCCCTGTTTGGAAGTCTGTGGAGATCACTTTATAAGCCATTTGCATTCTTCTCATTTAGACACACTAGATGAATTTTTCAGCTGACAGATTGCACTCTCTCATGAATGGAGTATACACACTTTATTTATGGAAGTGATAGAAATGTGGAATCAGTCACAGACAGACTTCACAGTTATCACTTACCAGTATTCTATGTCTTCTGCAGTGAATATAGATAGTAGACCACAATTTGTAGCTGTTTATTGTACCTATTCCCATCCAGGTATAGTTGAAGGTAAAAATGGAAAAAAAAAACTTTTCATTCTGATGGCATCATTCTGTACAAGACAGACTTTTTATTATAGCAAATCAGATAACATGCAACCAAATGGTTTTCCTCTACCTGCTGTCTATATTTCCTTTTTTTTTTGCATGCTCTGTCCCCACTGTCCGTCTGTCATCAAGCCCACTCCATGACCAATCTGATGCTTTGCTGACTTATGAGTGGAACAGAAAACTCTGCATCAGAGCCTAAAGTCTCAAACTGAAAACTATGAGGAAGTACAACTAATTCCTACCAGTGAACTGTTGTCTAAAGAAATTCTATATGTGATTTCGGAATGATAAAAATGACCTTATTAGTACATCTTTAGAAAATCTGATAACTTCTGGCTTGTCATTTTGAAAACATGAAGCTAATTCTTATACTGTCACATGTTTGCAGTAGTCATTTTTTTGCTAGAATTTCATATTCTCCAAAGTACTGTTCTGCCTTTTCAGACTGTGTGCTAGTGTATTTTCAATTTATATTACACACGACAGTTCTTCAGGACTATTTTACATTTCATGCTTCATCAAAAGAATATTTTCACTGTTAAGTCTGACAGCAGAGCTGACACTGTCATCTTCTTGATTTAGTCTGTACTGCTGTACTATTATTTTTATTACTAGTACTTATAGTGGTAGCATTTATTAATATATATTTATTTGGAGTTCATGTTTTGTGATTTGTGAGTTTCAGATTTTGATCTACAGGGAACCTTGCACAGTATTTAAAAAAAAAGGACTTTTAGTTAATTTTTTTTTGTATATAAAATTGTTATAGACTAAACAGTTCCATGCATTCCTTTTTTCCTAATCAGGAAACAAACAAGAAAGGATAATTTGTGCTATGGATATTCACAGCCAATTTACATATTATATCACAAAATATGTGGCCACCTGGTAACTTCGCTAGTTGTTTAATTATTGTAAAGTAAGAAAAAGAAGCCAATCACAAAACTGATACTTTTTAATGGATGGACAGGTGTATCTCCTTTTGCTATGGCAACAAAGTCCTGAAACTAGTGATTAGGCCTCGCGGTGCAGGGCAGTAGCTCCCTCGACATCTTTCTTTAGAAATATTACAACTGGCATACTAAACATGCTAAAACAGTTATTATCCATTGTGATGCTGCCAGCCCAGCTAGCTGGAATTTTGTCAATAATTCTATGTTATTTGTAAATATTGCTATGATTTATATAGAACTGTATATGTTATGTACTGAGCTTCAAGAATGTAACCACAGTGTACCCTGCTGGAAAAGAACAGAAATGTATATAAACTATATACCTGTGCAAATGCATGTTTTAATAGTAGAAGTTAGAACCTACAGAGTTAACTTGCAAGGCTTCAAGAAAATAGGCTGGAATCAGAATGTTTTACGATTGTGTTTATCTCTGTTTCACTGAGGGAGGAGAAAGGATGTCTAGAGCTAGAAGTTTCTTTCAATTGTCTTGAAACAAATAATTACTAGGTTTAAAATGTAAAGTGTTTTTATTGCTCTTTGACTTCCTAGCAGCTGCAAATCTGAGAGATAGGTACTTCTCCCAGAGAAATGTTACATTTTAAGTTTCTGTTAGTCTGGGAACTGAAGGCAGGTGACAGAGTGATGTCATCCAGCTGACCCAGCAGTAATGTTTGATATTAATTTAAGAACTCTCTCAGAGAAGGTCTGTGCATTTTGTATTTGTCTTTGGACCTGGAAACATCCTCTCAACAGCATTTGCTCAGTAATACTAAGTAACCAGGGTACAGTAATCTCTCTTAGAGATAGATAGGAATATAGTAAGATTAGTTTAGATGTTTTCTGCATTTCAGGATCACCTCTCCCTCTCAGCATCCCTATACCAGTGTGGTCACCATCCATTCTCCTCAGGTGCCCTCTCTGCTACTAAACTGCAAAGAAATTTCTCCTGCCATCTCCGAAAGGATGCCCTGAACTGCCTGTTTTGTTAAACTGTGACCTACCTGCCTTTTGGAAACTCAATCAGCAACCCACTGTGTAGGTAGTTTAAATAAACTTTGGAACTGTAACTATAACAATTATCCCCCTGTAAACTGACCTCTAGTGTGTGTGTGCTTGCAGCCTTCCGCAGCCATCAGCTCCCACACCCCTCCTATAAAGCTCCCTGCATCCCACAGGTATATTCCACTCTTTAGCAACCAGCTATTACCCCATTTCTGCCACTAGATGTCAGCACTCCCCAGGAAAAGTATTTCACTTATCCTACTTTCTTAATTAGATCGCAAAAGCTAGCAATGTAAATATCCAGTCACCCAACCAGTCACTCTCTGTCCCTGCTATCTTGGCCCTTAGTTTTCCCATAGCTCGACACTTACCTCAGTACAGCAGGACTTGCCATTGTCCATAGTCTGTCTCACAGATTGTTTTCCTCCTGTAGGATTCTCCTCTCCTTGACTCTATCACCTCCCACTCCCCCTCCTCCAATCCCGGATTTCCATTCTCCCATATCCCTCCACCTAGCCTCTTCCCAAAGTTTACTTATAGTTGGTGGTGTTAGTGACGCCATTTTTGAATTATACCCCTTAGCGTCCACAGCCCCTAAAACGGTCTTGCAGCTGACTGCTCGTCTCACTGGTAGGTTACAAGGTTGTGATACTAAAGCTGTGCAGATATTGTACTTCTGTTTTACAATTGTTTTTGTTCTAAATATATGCTTTAACAGGAATGGCCAAGGCTGTAGATATCATATATGCTTAAACAGGAATGGCCAAGGCTGTAGATACCAACAATCCTGCCCTTAATTTAAGCCGTGCCATGAGTGCAACAGCTGGTCTAACTCTGTTCATGTGCTTTGAGAATCCATGGCTTATGTAGATGCTGTGCATGTGTTTTGAGAATCCATGGCTTATTTAGCTGTCGTTCTTCTGCATTCAAAATCCATGGCTTTATGTTGCTGCTGGTGTATACTCTGAATCTTTGGCCAAGTCTATTCTCTTAAACTGTTGTGTATTATAGTTAGAACTATGACATCAGATATACAGCTAGATTTTAACTTGAAGCCTGAGCCTAGCATCATGCATCTGTGTGCTTATTCCCACCTGATTTCTAATTATTTAATAGCATACATTTGTCGTTGTTGATTTGAGCTGCAGTGTGCTAAGCAGACTCAAAAGCACACCATAACTTGTCCGCGTGCTATCTAGAGTATAGGGCACAGCTTCTTTAATCATTAAAACATTAGTTTTGTGACCACTGGCCCTGCTCAAGTGTATCGCTTAGTTTCTGAATTGGTATCTGCGACCACTGGCTCTGCCCAAGTGCATTGCTTAGTTTTTTAATTGGTTTCTAATTATATGCCTTTAAATTAGCTAGATATCTCTAGCGTTATGTAACCATTGGCCTTGCTCATGGTAGGCTCTCCTCAAGTGCATTGCTTAATGTTTTGAATTGATTTCTAATTTTATACCACTAAATTAGCTAGATATCTCTAGCGCTTTGTAACCACTGGCTCTGCTCAAGTGCATTGCTTAATGTCTAGACGTGATTTCTACTTCTATGCTATTATATGTAGCTTGATATCTCTAGCTTTTTGTAACCACTGGCCCTGCTCATGGTAGCGACTAGTTTTAGAACTGTTACATGGGTTTACACCATCATTGTGACTTATTTCCTAAAGTTTTACCAATAGTGCCTGGGATTGCCATTAATTTTGCTAGATTTCTCAGCGTGTTACCAATAGTGTCTTTATACACCAGTCTGTTGTGCTCGCATAACAACCGGAACCTGCATATTCTGAAGACAAGTTCAGTTTTCCAGTGTGCTACTAATAGTGGCTTTAGTCCAACTGATTTCTGTGTTTGCATAGCGGTTGAATCCTGCATTTATCTGAAGAACTGTTAATTTTCTTAGCACTGTTTTTAAATAATGTAAATGTATGTTGCATTTGTTAATGTGTCTTCGCTTGCTACCAGTATTGATTTTCCCTGCTCTTTACTTTCCTCATTATTCCTTGTCTTCTTTCACGTCCCTGCCCCCCCTCCTCCTCCTCTCAGCAGTATACAATCATCACTCTTTCTGTCCTGAATTTCCCTCCCCTCTCCTCTTAGTGTCTAACTCTATTCTCTCTCTTTCATTACAGCCATTCTCCTCAGGTGCACTCTCTGCTACTAAACTGCAAAGAAAGTTCTCTTGCCATCTCCGAAAGGACACCCTGAACTACCCGTTTTGTTAAAGTGTGACCTACCTGCCTTTTGGAAACTCAGTCAACAACCCACTGTGTAGGTAGTTTAAATAAACTTTGGAACTCTAACTATAACAATTATCCCCCTGTAAACTGACCTCTTCTGTGTGTGCTTGCAGCCTTCCACAGCCATCAGCCCCCACAGCCCTCCTATAAAGCTCCCTGCATCCCACAGGTATATTTCACTCTTTAGCAACCAGCTATTACCCCATTTCCACCAGTAGATTTCAGCACTCCCCAGGAAAAGTATTTCACTTATCCTACTTTAATTACATCGCAAGCGCTAGCAATCTAAATATCTAGTCACCCAACCAGTCACTCTCTGTCCCTGCTACCTTGGCCCTTAGTTTTCCCCTAGCTCGACACTTACCCCAGTACAGCATGACTAGCCATTGTCCATAGCCTCTCTCACAGATTGTTTTCCTCCTCCTCTCCTTGGCTCTACCCGCTCCGTTCACCTTGCGGGCTCACTCCGCTCCCCTACCCTGCCCCCAAATACCACCTGCCCCCACTTCTTCTACATTTATTCCATCCACTAATCTCCACCCTTCTTCCACCACTCCATTCACAGTCCTCTTCTGTGTGCCCCTCCTCTTCTCACCCCCACCCCTCAGTTAAAAGCCACTCCACTTATACTATTCACTATACTCCACTCCTCTCCCCCTTCTTCATTCTGTCTTATACCTCACCTACATTATACCTCCCTCTCTACTCCATCTTATAAACTTATACCATCTCACTATGAATTCTGCATTACTACAAACCTTTCGCATCCCCTCTACCACCTTGTTAACTCTAATTCTATTATACCATACTAACTCCTATTCCTCCACTCCTCTTCCCCCTTCTCTCTTGTCCCACTGCACATCTTTCAGCCCCCATCTCATCCTCACAATACCTCACTTCCATACCACCTCAGCCTCATTAGTCCAGCCCAACCATCTCTGCTACTTCAAACCAAAGATCTTACCCACCTTAACAAAATACAACTTCCCTAAACCTCTTTCATATCATCCCCAACACTCAAAATGAAAACTAAATCACCTACTTCTAGCAGGTGATATACACCCAAACCCTGGACCTAGTACCACTAACAACCCCATCCCCCCAAAACTACCAAAACCACCAGCCTCAAAAGCCTTAAATTAGTTACTCTCAATGCCCAATGTTTATGAAATAAAGCAACTATCTTCCATGCCTGGCTTAACCAGAACCAACCTGACATTGTAGCCATCTCTGAGACTTGGTTAAAACCATACATCTCTGATTCAGAAATGATACCCCCTGGTTACCAAGCCATTAGATATGACCATTTGAATAGAAGAGGTGGAGAAGTAGCCTTGATATTCTCTAACATACTCCCCATTATTCCATACCCAAATCCCATTCCTCAGTTTAACAACGCAGATCTTGTAATAGGTGTGCTACAAATGAATAATCATAAAAGTATCTGCATCATATCCCTCTATATTCCCCCAGGTAGCAACACTACTACTTTAGAAGAAATCCTCCAATGGGCCTCAACTAATATTAACTTAGAGACCTACATTCTAGGAGATGTTAACTTAGACTGGAACAAAATTAACAACTAAAATCCTGCCATATCTGTCAATCTCTTCAACTTTACTCAATGTACTAACTCTTATCACCAGACCCAACAAAACCAGTCCTCCATAATCCAATCTGGACTGGATCCAAACTACCCACCCTAACAACATCTTTAGACTCCGGCAACCTTCCTGACTCTATTAGTGACCATTTGCCTGCCTTCATTCACCGAGCAACTCATTCCTCTCCTCACCAGCACCAGTATATACATACTGATAACCTTACAAACTTCAACCCTACAACCTTCTCTAACACCCTCAAACTATCTGGAATAATCTAAAAACACTTCCTCTAGATAACGCTGTCGATTACTTCAACTCTACCTTCCTAAATGTACTTAATACCAAAGCCCTTCCACGATCTATATGAGTCAAACCCAACCCCACACCATGGCTAACTAAGGAAACCAAAAAACTTATGCAACAATGAAATAAATGCTGGAAACTTTCTCAGCACAATAAACATCCCAAAACCCTTTTTAAATATAAGCAACTCCGCAACCTCACCGAAAGCCATATAATCAAGGACAAGCAATCCCACTATATGAAACTCCAAGCCAACCACTCCAAAAACCCCAAACAATTCTGGAACTCCATCAACTCGCTCCTTAACCCAGGCACCAAAAACAACCTTTGCCCTGTGACACTTTTAAGACTGATCCAGAAATTGCCACTCTTTTCAACCCCTTTATTAACTCTATAGCTGAACTAAATAAGTCCTTCCCAAATACCCCACCCACACAAGTTAGTCACTCTACCCCAGTCTCTAAACCTAATCCTCCCCCTACCTTTAAACTTAAACCAATTTCAACCTCCTACATAAAAAACTCCTCAGCAAGCTGAAACCATGCTCCAATGCCCCAGATAACATTCCCTCTAACTTCTTAAAAATTGCTGCAGATGGCATCGCCCTCCCCATTAGCATCTTAATCAACAGATCCATATAAGAATCTTATGTCACCAAGCTTTGGCAAGCTGCCTTTATACATTCACTCCACAAAGGTGGTAAAAATAATAATTCCTCAAACTTTTGCCCCATAGCCATCCTCTCCCCAATATCAAAAATATTGGAAAAATGCATTCATACCCAACTACTACCCTTCCTAACCATAAAACATCTAATCTCTCAAACCCAACATGGTTTCTGCAATGGTCATAGCATTATTACTGCTCATCTTTCATTCCTAGATATAGTCAACCATGCCTGCGACTCTAGAAAAATTGTTTCTATAGTTTTATTAGACCTCTCCAAGGCTTTTGACACAATCTCCCATACCCATCTTCTCAGCCACCTTGCTAATCTAAACCTTTCTCACAATATCCTGTCCTGGTTTTCAAGTTACCTATCAAGATAGATCTCAAGCTGTAAAATGGAGGAAAGGCACCTCAAACTTCCTTCCAACTCCTACTTGAGTTCCCCAAGGATCCATTTTTGGCCCAATGCTGTTTAACATTTTTGTCAATGATTTCCACTCTGCCGTCCCAAATACTAAAATAGTACAATATGCTGATGACTCCACTTTAATCTGTTGTGCCACCAACCTCCCAGAACTTCAATCATACACACAAACTGCCTTCTCCGCCACTGAGGACTGAATGTTGCAAAACCATCTATCTCTAAATGCTTACAAATCCAAAATACTACTCTTCACTCCCTCAAAATCCTCCCCTCTTGATAAAAATTCTTTCCAAATTAGAAGTCACAACAATTCTACTATAGAAATCGTTCCCTATGCCAAACTACTTGGGGTTACCAAAGATGAACACCTAAAATTTGACACCCATATTCAACTAAACATCAAGAAAACGCATCAAAACCTCAGCCTGCTATACAGAAACATCCACTATCTCACTCCTACTAGACAAACCCTCACCACTACCTACCTTCTGTCCTCTCTATTGTATGGTGCACCTATACTAACTAACCTGTCTGCATCCATCTCTTTCAAAATGGAAAGTTGTTACAATAACATTTCCAAATTTGCCATAAAAGCCAACTACTCCTCCCACCATTGCTCTGCCCTCCACTTACTTAACTGGCTAGAACTTCCCAACCATCTCAACTACCTCCAACTTACTACTGTCCATAGGCTATCATTTAACCCTATTATATGCCCTGCTCTTTCCAACATCCTACAATCATACACCCCTAACAGACCACTTAGATCTTCTCACCTAAACCTTATCACGGTCTACAAACCAATCCGCCCTGCTGGACAGCACCTCCTGTCCTCCTCCTTAGCCAAAAAATGGAACTCTCTCCCTCCTTCTCTATGAACTATTGAAAACTTTGACAACTTCAAATCACATCTTCATTCCTACGTTTTCTCTAACTGGAAGTGTAATTGCACCTTCCCCATCTAGCCTTCTTCTCTCCCCATTCTAAATTGTATTTTCCCTACTTCCCCTTTGCCTACTACGTAACTCCTTTTGAAATGACTCGCTCTTCAATGTTATCTCGTGTACATTTTGTATATATTGTAAATAGTTTGCTCTCCCTGTTCTCCTCTCCCTATCATTTGTACTTGTTCTGCCATAACTGCCAAAACAAGGCACATTTTCTATACAACCATTGAAAATTTTCCTCTCAACATATAACTCATATATGAAGTTAGCAATGTACCAGTTCATGTCTCTGATTTTATAATGCATCTGCATCCTCAGTATTAACTGTAATTTGCTTATCTTAATGTATCTGCATCTTGAATTGTAACTTTAATCTGAAAATTTAATGTTTAATATGTGATGTGGAGCTTTTCTCCCCGGGCCTCCACTGAAGATGGGCTCCTGAGCCCCAGGTCATCAAAATGAAATAAATAAATAAATACATAAATAAATAAATTTATTTGAGACTGTCCTGCAATGTTGTTTTAAAATAGTTCCTGTCATTCTGAACTCTGTAGTCGCTTTGTTGAGTAATTGTGTATTGTCTTGTTTCTTTATTATTTATTATTAAATATATTTAAATATTTTAATTGTGATGGCTTGTTTAGAGATATTTAAGCTCTAGAGTACTTGCATGTGTATTTGGTGACACTGTATAGGCCACTCCAATAGCCTTAGTCTTGGTCACATTTACCATTTGGATAATAGTAACATTACATAGTAGGATTGGACACCCTTTGGTAAGGGCTTTACAGTAGCTGATAAGTAAGGGTGGCTGGTGGCAGCTGGTACTACCTTATAGTCTGGGCAAAAGGGAGCATAGCTAGTAAACCTGTGCCAGCCTTTCCCAGGTGTGTGTGTATGTGTGTGTGTGTGTGTGTGTGTGTATATCAATCAAATCTCAAAGTAAGTGTGTGTGTGTGTGTGTGTGTGTGTGTGTGTCCTACTTGGACAGGGACACAAAACACTGGTTGAACAGAGAGGGGGCTGGAGGTTTTTGCCTGGCCACTCGGCTGAGATCTTAACCCTATAGCCGTGCCAATTTGGGGAGTCTTTTTGGGGATCTGGAGAAGGAGGGAGAAACCAGCCCCAGACTGACTATGATCTCTGTGCACTCTTAAGGGAAGTTGTACTTTACTGTGTATGACCTTGTCATGCTCCCAATTTGTCTATCCCACACTGGTACTAGTGGTGAGGACTGACGCTCCTTGATTACTGGGCCAGTGCAGGGGCGTCACATCCATTATAAAGTAAATTGCTAATTCAGAGCCATTTCAAGCTTTCATCCCTTTGCGATAATATAGCTTTGTGCACAATGTACTACTTGTTAACTATGAAGAAGACAACTTTATTATATGCATAGTCCAGTACCATGAGGTATTTGCTGTTACTGGAGATGTTAAAATTAAAATAAATATCCCACAGGTATACTCCCTCCATTTACTAATTACATATTTATTTTTGTCAGTTTACACTTCTTACAATTATTATTCCCATTTTATGAGTGTGTATGATTCAGAGTTATTTTATTTCAGAATATCTGTTGCTGTGTGTCTATTTAAGTATGTTATTATGGTTTATAATTTTTCTTTAAAAAGAAAATTGTATAATTAATGCTAATTTATAATGAAAATTGTATAATATTTATTTTATTGTATTTTACATTTGTTAAGCAGGGTATCTGACTGAGCCAAAAAGGCCCTTTTTCAGCAGAGGCCCGGGAAGAAAAGCTCCACATAGAACAATTACAGATACATTTAGATATTTAGACATTATCAGTATACACACAAATTACAATAGACATGTTTTTACAGTGGTATGCACCACATCAACAGTTACAGTGGAGAGAACAAACAAGAAAATAATTTAAAAATAAAGGTAATTAATAGATTTGTGGTGTACAGCTGAAATTTGGAACATAGGCAGAATACATACATAGTACACAGGTACAGTACATACATTGTAGCTTAGCCAGTGTTTGTGAGTAAGAGTGAAAACTATTATCAAGTACTCTAGGTTTAGTATGTGTACCTTATCTGCTTTCACCAGCCTGGGGAGCAATCATGGCACTGTGAACTTTGCTTGAGATGTTGCCTAATGAGGGTTTTAAAGGAGGCGTTGGGTGATGTGTTTTGTATGCTAGTGGGGAGAGAGTTCCATTTTTTAGCCACTGAACTACTATATAGTGCATCTGCAAAGCTACTGTAGCTGTTGGTGACTTCTAGTAATAGTTTGCTTGATGATCTAAGAGGCCTTTTGGCTGAGTGATGATGTACTAGGTTTTTGAGGGTAGGACACTTATTGGGGACAGAGCTGATTGTAGGTTAGGAGGTTGGGCAGTTCAAGCCAGTGGAGCTGTCTGAAAGCAGTACAATGATGAGTTCTATATGAGCAATTTGCAGCAAAGTGGGCAATTATGTTATAGCTGGCTTCCATTTTGCTTAGTTCAGTTTTGTTGAGATTAGTCAGAATGGGAGATACACAGGGTAGAGTGGATAGAAGTTGGGAGCGAGCAATGGCTGATCTTGTGTTGTTGGTAAGAAATGGTTTGATATGGTAGAATGATCCAAATTTGGCATGTACTTTTTAATAGTTAAGTTGAGATGGCTATCAAATTTTAGGTGGGAGTCTATGGTTATACCCAACAGCTTAGCCTGTGCTACTGGAGTAGCATTTGTGGAATAGATAGTGAATTGACTGTTATCAGTGTTTTTGTTAGAACTGGTTATAATCATAAACTGAGTTTTCTTTGGATTGAGGGTAAGTTGGGCTTTGGTAAGGTAGTTTTCAACATCGGAGAATACTAGTTGAGTTGTTTGCAGGAGGGTGGGAATGTTTTGTGCAGCACAAATTAAGGTAGTATTATCTGCATACTGAATGATAGATGCATGCTGTGTGAAGGTATGGAGGTCATTTGTGAAGTTTGAGAGTAGTAGTGGTGCTAAGATAGAACCCTGTGGGACTCCTATGGTTATGGGCAACTGAGGAGAGACAGAATTTTCCCATTTCACATATGTTGGAGCTTTTCTCCCCGGGCCTCCACTGAAAAAGGTCTCCAGCTCAGTCGGACAATCCCGGTCAACAAATGTAAAATAAATAAATAATAAATAACAGCTGTGTTTTTTTTTTTTTTTTTTTTTTTCCAAATACTGCAATCTGAGAATATGTGATTTGCTCTGCTTGATAGTTTAGGCTAAGCAGAAGTGGTGGCCGCATTGGCTTCTGGCCATTAGTGGGGTACTGCGGACAATACTCAACAGATAATAATGATGCCCAGTAACAAGGAAATTATTTGAAGGTGTCTAGTTTAGGTGAGTACCTTATACAAATGTCTTGGTTATCATATGATACATAATCCACTGTGGTAATGTTAATATTTCATTCAACAAGACAAGTGAAAACTGTCCATTTGTTATCTTTGTTTCTGCAGAAGCGCAAAAGACGTTATTATCCTCACTGTACTCCAGCCTCATCAGGTGAGTAGGCAAATAACTTATGAAACCATTTTTGACCATCTGTCTTGCCACCTCCTTCAGTTTGAGTACCATAGTCAGTAGTTTGCTCATGAAGTGGAGATTATAATTTTCAAATGCAGCATATAATTTACAGATATACTACTGCACTCAACAATGAAGTGTTTTTACTTTACTTCTGAATAACTAAAGTGAATTAAAGTAGAATATTTTTACTGAAAGACGTGAATGCAGGTTGATTATACATGCAATATATCTCAGTTTTAAATGCAGGGAAAAAGCATGGATCATAAAATCTGGATTAAGTATTTGCTTTCCCTAGTCTATTTTCCTTTGCAGTAGTCAGAGCTTTCATCTTCTGAGAAGCTTCTGTTTCTAGCGCATACAAAGTACTTGTTAAGGAACAGTATTGCAGCATGTGATTGTATCTGATCATCTCATGTTATTTGACACTACCCTACTCTTAATTCATATCTTTCTCCTAAGAAAGTCAGTTTTGCATTCTTCATATATAGAGAAATGCCATCGTTAATAAAGAATACTATAATATCCAGGCTATGCTGTTAATGGTCACAACCTCAGGAATGTTGCTCTGTTTGGTGATAAAAGTGAAACTTTACAAAACTGTGACAGAACCATCACCAACAGTCCCATTATTGCACAAAAGAGATGCCTTGTACATGCACTACAGGTTTCTGATTGCGTCATAATTACCATAATGCAAAGATGCCCCCCCCATCACTTTGGGAGAATATGATCCTTATTAACTGAGAGAGAGAGTCAGTGGCCAACCAAGACAGCATAAAATGAGAACATTGCACCTCAATAAAATCTCTCTCTTTTTCATCATAAAAGTGGGATATTTTTGTTAATGAAATAATTAATGTTGGATTCAGTGGGCACATTCTGGGATCGCAGTAGCTTTGAGGTCATCACCCTGCTAGTGAAATGATTCATTTTTATTTATTTTATTTGTGCAATTTGTTAACTGGGGTAGAGCACTGATCCCATTGAACCAATTACAGTCTTAGCCCAGAATGTGAACATACATCAAGTGGAAAAATAATAATTTGTACAAAAAAAAGCACACTAAAGCAAAGGAATAGTTAATATACAAAAGGAAAAATCTTGATTTAAGAAGGTAGTCAACAGAAACCATTATGCACAGTTTTTCATCCGAAGAGATACTATAGTCTAAATGATGGGCAATATTGTATATGTCAGACATTAGGGAAACTAGGTTATGTGATCTGAAGCAGAACATTTACAAACAGCTTCTTTGAGATTTTCCTTAAGTTGCATCCAAAAGGAGGAACAGTTAGAGAGATTTGGAGGAAGATATATCCAGAGCTTGTGCCCAAAGGTGGAAAAGGAGTGGTTAGAGCACTGAAGTCTTGTTTTATGTGCTTGCTAGAGAGGCCTTTAGTGGTTGTGGGAACTAAGGTTATATGACAATCCAGTCTAAATAAGCTATGGGAAAGAGAAGAGCAGGAGGTTTCTTTCGGGAATTGGAATAGCTGGGAGCCAAGGAATAGATTGGCCCATTGCTCAGTGTGCAGGCTTTGGCTAGTGTAAGACAGTGGTGTTTATACTTTGGAGAAAATGTAATGAAGTGATATATGGAGCTGGAGATTGCTTTTGTGGTGGCAGAGTTTCTTCTGGAGGCATATGCTACAAAGAGGTAGGTAGAACTCAAGTTGGGCTAGAAAATCCCTTTGCCAATAGCAATTTCTTGCTCAGCAGAAGAAAAAAGGGGAAATGTTGTTGTCCCAGAGGAGCAGGAAGTTCATCTTTTTCTAGGTATTGTCAAAATGAGAGACTAATCAAGACATCTAGGTATCTGAAGGTGTTAACTTGCACAATGGCATTGTTAAGGTGGTCAAGAATAAGAAGCGAGTTGGAGTTCTCTTGCTTTTAATGAAGGTTCTGAACAGCATGGTTTGATTCTGATGAGTTAAGTAATATTAACTGGCTCAGTAGCAAAAAAACTAAGGAAGAAGAAATCTTTTTGCAGATCATGTTAAATTTAATGACATTTAATTTAATGATACGTATAATTAAATCATATTTTCTTTTGTCTTCTAAAATATTTTCATCTTTTTATCCTCTGAGGAAATCGCTATTTCTTGTCTATCTTGTTATTTTTCTAAATAACCAGTGAATAGAAATAAAGTTTAAATATTATGTCTGTCATAGTGGAGTAGAAGCAAGGTATTTATTTACAGAACTGATGATGCACTTCCTTTATCTGTTTAAAACTTGTATTTCTTGTCTCACTGCTGTTTTTTTGCTGTAATAAACATTTCCGTAGTGTTTTCTGCCTAAACTAGTGTAGCTAATAGCTATAGCATAGCACAGTTCAGGTTTGCTGTCTCTGGGCTTGGCTGTTTGCAGTAGCTGTTTGTTTGGAGCACATTTTCTAGGCCATCCTGAATTAGCAGAAGCCATTCTTCACTCTAGTGAGAGGATTGTGTTGATTGGCCACTGGCTAGTAAAAGTTGGCTGGTCTAGGGCTTGGATTAAGCACTCTGGTTCTTTTGAGCATTTTTTTAAAGTTGTTTCAGGTTTGTATCTTATGGTATTTAAGTCCTCCCTTTGAGAGAATTTATGCTTATTCACACTGAGCTGAATGGAGGAAGGGCACTGACCACAACTCTGATCTATGATATATAACAATAAGTATCCTGTTTTGTTTGCTTATTTTTACTAGTTATTGCTTATTCTAACCATGTATAGCATTTTTATTGTTGCTGCCTACTTTTTACTGTATTTTATTGCTATAAACTAATCTGCACTGTTGTATTGAAATTGATTGCCTTACAGGGCCTGTAAATCACTTTTGCTACTGTAACACAGTTTATAAAGCTTTTTAGCTAGTTTCACTGTGTGAAATGTATTAACTGGAAATTTTCTGCATTTGTTAAGCATTTGTTTTGTTTATTCTGATTTCCTGCCAAGGAATGCATCATATAACTGATTTGCTTGCAGTTAAAAGCATTCTCTGGTCTCTCCTTGATCCTTTATTTGTTTAAAACTTTCATTTAGTGTCTCATTGCTGTTTTTCTGCTGTGGCAAACATTTCTGTAGTGTTTTCTGCCTAAAATAGTGCAGCCTAGTAGCTGTAGAAATAGTTTCCCACCCTCTCGCTCTATTGTTGTCTTGCTCTTACACATGGTGGCTTTGCAGTTGCCTGCCCCTACTGTAAATTTGATCTGGGTCACTCCTCCCAGTCCAGTGTCATTAGCTCATTCTACCTAATACAGATAGAATATTTGGGAAGGCCCACCCCCCCCCTTAGTTTCTTAACCTTGAATTATCTTCTGTTCCTCCTTTCTCCCTTTCCACTTTACTTGTTTGTGTCTTTCGGCTTTTCCCGGTTAGGGGTCGCCACAGCGGAACTCCGGTCCGCTAATGATTGGTAGCTGATTTTTACGTGCCGAGTTACCAGCCCTGACACACAACCTTCAACAAAGGTATGCCCATTCATGCATGTCTCCACGCAGGTGATGCTCTAGCTGAGAATCGAACCGGACAACGTCTTACTGTGAGGCAACAACGCTAAGCAGCACCACCACCGCAGATTCCCTTTCCACTTTACTTAAAAAAAAAAAAAAAAAAAAACACTTTATTCAGCTGCTTTTACAGTATTTTTTGTTTCCTCCTCCTACTCTATTACTTCAACTTGTTTTTTCTGCTACTTGTTCTCTAAAGTGTTCAATTGCACTTTCTCTGCTGCATTTATTACTGCTTGTTTTTAGCCTGTTTAAATTTTAAGTGTTATTCTAAGCCTCTTAGTTTTGGTTTAAGCACTTGGGCTTTAGGCCTACCCCTTAGCTCTCCCCTCAAATTCTGACAAATATGGATGGGCACTTTCCTATGGTTTCTCCTGCCAGCCTGGTCAAGATGGGCATCCTGAGACAGTGTAGAAACTGCCTCATGTACATGGACAACCGTCTAATACTACCACCTAGGAACACAATTTGTGTGAGATGCAATTACATAAAGAAGTTAGTCTATTCTCTCTCCCTCACAAGCCAGTATATCTGGCACTGAAAAGGTTGTCAACACAATGACTGCACCACCCACAAACTCCACAAAACAAAGAAACCCAAATAAAGGAGACCTCAGAGGCAAAAACACATGCGAACTCCACAACCCTCCACACCACATAACATGCATAGTCCACACACCAGTGTCTTGCAACCATTAAGGCCTACCCATAAACCCAGCATATTAGTCATAGGAGACTCCATTGTGAGACACACACGTGCCTCTCACCAGGCTGGATAAGGAGAAAGTCAGTTAGTTGTTTGTCAGGTGCCAGAATCTGCCGTATCACACGCAGTCAAGTCTCTCAACAAAGGGTACTGTATGACACTGTCATAGTCCAGGTTGGTGTGAATGACCTGAGACTATATGGAGAGAGACATGATTGAGCTCGCTGAATATGTGTCAGAGGCAGGGTATGTCCCTAGCCTTAAGCAGCATTCTACCGTCACCCAGAATGATGCCTTAATACAAACAAAAAATGATTGACTTTAACAATTGGCTTAGTTTCTGGTGTCATTCTAGGGAATCCAGTAACTGACAGTCTGGGCAGATATGATCGACAGACCACAATGCTTTGCTAGCGATGGCCTGCATCTGTCTCACTTGGGCTTCTGGCAAGTCCCTTGCCTCTTCCATAGTGCCTTTTTAAAAAAAGTCATGAGGTCGATACTACCAACATAAAAATTTCAACAAAATGCAAATTAAATGTCATGCTACTAAATGCTAGGAGTCTAAACATGAAACTGCACTCATCACAAGCATTCTTAACCCTGGAAGATGCTGACATTTGTGCAGTGACAGAAACCTTGTACAAAGCTGCAGAGAGCACCCCCAGCCTTACCTGTTTACTCATCCTATCATACATGCAGACCCCAAACTGTTAGCAGCAAAACAAAAGAAAGTGGAGTTTCAATATATATTAAAGACACACACACCTCCAGGTTGGTCAAACAGTATGATGCACAGGACACATTCCAAGTGCAGTTAGCCATTGACAAGACCTCTATTCAAATTATAGCTAGCTACAGATCTCCAAATTTGATTAAGATGCCCACTCCACCTATCTAGACCTCTTCAAATCTATCAAGATGTAACCCTTTACCCTGATTCTGGGTGACTTTAATTACCCAACCATAGATTGGAAAAACTACTCATGCCAGAACACAAATGTCCAGAGATTCCTCGATTTTATCAGTGCAAATGCCTTGTAACAGCTAGTTGATACCCTCACAAGAGGTGATAATATCTTGGACTTGGTATTAACCAACATGAGTATTCACTGCAGCACTCCTACAGTATCATCCTCCCTAGTAAGATCAGACCATAAAGTGGTCACTTTTGAAGTCACCATCTTCCCTGATCCCCCTCTAGCTAGGGTCAAACAAAAAAACTTCTCCAAAGCTGATTACAACTTCCTGAGGAATGGTATAAACAGCTTCACAGTGCTCTCCCCCTCTATAGGAACTGGCACCAATGTCCAAATCTACACCAAAGTACTAAGCAAACATTTGTATAGCTGCATGGAATCAGGAATACCTGAGAGGACAAAATCATCCTCCGCAAGGAAGACTAAACCTGTCTGGTGGACATCTGCAATAAATAAACTATATAACAAAAGGAAAAAATTGTTGTCCAGGACCAAGAAGGAGCAGGTGCCCAATTGGAAACAATCTCTCCTTAGCCTGAACAAGAAAATAAGAGCAATAGTGAAATCATCTAAAGCCAACTTCAAGTCCAAATTGGCCACATTTACTAGAGACAGTCATAAGGCCTTCTTCACATATGGCTGCAATCTCAAAGGAAGCACCCAGATATGTTCAGAACTTGTGGTCAAGGACACCACATACACAAATACTATAGATATAGCCAATCTACTGGCTGACAGATTCAGTGAAAACTTCTCCCCTCTGCCCCCCCCCATCAGTAAATCAGGGCATCCCCAGTACCTGCCCCCCCACCCTTTATCTCTAGGGAACAGGTCATCACTACCCTCTCAAAGGCAAAAAATACAGCCTCCATGGGACCTGATAACATCCCAGGCTGCATCCTACATGAACTCAGGTATGGACTTGCAGCACTATTAGGCATCCTATTCAACCAAAGCCTGAGTACCGGCTTTGTCCCAGCCGAGTGGAGCACAGCCACTGTCATCCCCTTACACAAAGGTGGAGCGTCCACCGATCCGGAAAATTATAGACCCATCAGCCTAACTAGCCTGATCTGCAAGGACATGGAATGGATTATCATGGACCTCATTAAGAGGGACATTGGCAACCTCAAAACACTCAACCCCACACATTTTGGCTTCGTTAAGGGGAGTCATGTCTGTTAAGTCTGGTCGACCTCTTTGAGACAGTCATCAAAGCCATGAATGAGGGAAAGACGGCGCACACTGCCTACCTTGACCTGGCCAAAGCCTTCGACACTATTTCTCGCTTGGGCATAATTCATAAACTCTCTGACGTAGGCATCACCAGTGACCCACATACATGTGAAGCAGAGTTCCTCCCTAACCCAATTCAAGTGCAACTTGTGCAACTCGGACAATTGGATGGGAAAATGGAAATTCATCCCTGGCTTGGCACCTATGTCTCTAATGGACATAGGTAACCTGTAAATAGTTCATCTCCCTGGCCCATGCTTACACATCAAGGATAGCGCTTGTCAGAGATTTGGGATGCATGGCTAGATTTAAAAAGGCTGGTGTGGTCATTAAACTAATAAACACCTATGAACCTATCAATCCATATGTTACCAGACGGGTAGCAAACTGGCTCACTATTAGAAACCATCTAATAAAAATAGGGGAAGCCACCTTAAGCAATAGACCCATAACAAGCAGCGTACCCCAAGGATCAGTCTTTAGGCCTGTGTTATTCAGAATATACTTCTCTGAGGTGCAGGCCAAAACCAGTGGGCTATGTCTGACCAATTTTGCAGATGACTGCAAGCTGGGCACTGTTATCAGTTCCCCAAGTGATGTGGATGTCCCCCAATAGGATCTCCCCCAAATAAATGAATGGTACCAAAAACATGGCCTCAAGCTGAATGCCAAAAAATGCATCATCATCCCCTTTGGGGAGAGTGACATCCCCACATATTATCACATTACTAATGTCTTAAATACACAATCAGTACTGAGGGATTTGGGCACCCAGGTCGATAGCAACCTGACTTTTGACCATCATGCTGCTTCCGTTGTACGGAAAGCTTTCTACATGGCCGACCTCATAAGTAAAGGTATCTCATCCAGGGACAAAGAGGTCATAACATCCCTGTATTCTTCCCTCATAAGGTGAATTATTGAGTACAACACCCCCTTCAGCATGTACCTCGTAAAGCATATGCAGCAGCTGGAGAGACCACAGAGGTTCCTCACCAGGAGAATCCAGGGCCTCAAACATCTACCCTACACAGATAGGCCAAAAGCCCTGTCCCTCTACACAGTTTCATTAAGACACCTCAGAGGTGACCACTGTCTGGCATATAAAGCAACCTCAGACCCCGCCTTGATGGGACTGCTGCATATCCACAAGTCAAGCTCCACTCTATTAACCCGTATGCACTACCTCAACCTGGTCTGTGATATCAATAAAAATGCTGGTGGGACAGACTCGTGTCCCAGAGTCTCCCCCATCTGTGGAATAGACTCCTTCTTTACATCAAGTACCTCATCATCCCTTTTTAAGAGTAACCTGGATAACTGGATGTGAAAAAGAAATACACCCCTGGGATTCCAACTATGTCCCTGCTGGACAGGGACTCTGGGTGCTGACTTGTCTAAATATGGGCTAAACTCTTGGCTAGGCTTATAAGGGCCTCACAGCCAATAGCCTAGTAAGAATCAACTCATATGCTGGAAGGCTGGCCAGAGCAGCAATAGTAATATTTCACTTGTTCATTTTCCACATGAGGTTGAAGATGTTCATTAATTTTTGCCACGCAAAGTAAACATTCTCCAGTGGAGACAAAGGCAGTACAATGATAACTGTGTTGGATCTGGTACATTACAATAGTAGGCATCACTGATGGAAGGCAGAGTCAACTTATGCATGCACTGTCCTTTGCATATAGAGCAGTGTCAGAAAATAGGTTAGGAAAACACACCTCAGACCTGCAGCATAATCATATAGTTCCTTCTGATTCTTTCCCCTGAGAGCATCAACTCTGAGACTGATAGAAGATTTAGCAGTGGAACCCTATCCAGATGATGGTCAGCTGACTTGAGCAGGGTCTAAACACATATACAGCATTACAAATATGTTCAAAGCTGTACTCTGGCATTGACATCACAGCATAGATGGATAAAGTCCTGTCCGTGACACTGATGATTTGGGTTTGATTTATGAGCTCAGTCAGTGGAGAGGTCAAATGGGAGTGGGGGAAGTTGCTGATCTCAGCGCATTTAACTTGGAGTGAGGAAGGTGGTAAGGACCACCTCTACTTTACCCTGCCTTGATAGAGACCCAGTATAGCAGTGGTACTTGGCACTATGTCAAGCAGTGAGGTTACTCTGTAGCTGAAACTCTTATGCATATGGAATCAAAGGCACAGACACACCCACCCATAGGTTGGCACTGTATGCCTTGCTTCAGTTGCATGCATTTTGGCCACAACACTAGGGGTTTAAGACATAAGGGCATGCTGCTTGTACACACTATGCATTGACATCCTTACTGCATTTTATGACTGGCAGACCCAGTCTGAATGCATAGCTGATAGCTTGTTTTACACATTATGCCTGGTTATGTATTCATCACAAATGTGGCTGGAATTTTGTGATAAAATCTGCAAATGATCTTGTTTTCACAGTACAGTCTGCAATATGCAATGAGTATACAATGAATATTAATTAGTTGAATCTCTAACATTGTCCAAATTTAAAATGAAATATCTCTTTACTTAGAACACCATGTTCTTAGCAAATAGAAAGATCACTAAGAAGAGACTGAAAACTGAATACTCACAGTCAAGGGATACTGTGAATGTCAGCCAAGATGCTTACAGAGCTGAGCTGTTGGCCATGGTATATCAGCAGAAATCCTGAACATCTTTTTGAGCATGCCCTCTCTATGCATTTTATCATACATAGCTGAACTGTAATAAAACAAAATAGATTAATATGACCTCTGCTCAGTTCATAAAGTCTCTCGCAAAGTGTATAGAAAAATCAAAGCATTTCATCTCATTCATCTCATTTTCAATATATTGCATAAGAGAAAAGCAACAAAAACAAAGACTATCAAAACTATCACAGTATAAAACAGGCAAGGCAGCCCAAAGACTTGCAACAGAGATGATCTAAGTACATTGATGGATTGATGCAAACCTCCTTTCGTTAGCAACATTTGTGAGATTTCAAACAATGAATAAGCAGAGAACATTTTAGTTATGGCACGAAAGATGAACTTAAAATCTTCAAACTTCACTCTCACATATTTAATACTTTAACCTAATTTAATTATTTAGAAATATTGCCCAAATATTTTAGCCATTGAAACATATACATCAATTATAGACAAAGGCAGAGATAGTCCCCACCTTTATTGCTGTAAAGTCATGTTGACTTGTATTTTGATACTGGATAGCAGTTTTTGGATAGGGGCTCCAGTTGTAGAGAATTATATGTAAATGTGACAGTCAGTGGGAATAACCTATATTAGTCTCCTTTACACCCCATTGCACTGCTGTTTGAGATCCTGTAAAGTATGACAAGACGGATGGTACTCTACATGATCCAAGCAGTACAATGCACAAACTGTGTAGGTGTATATGGCTAGAAACTGTATTACTCCAGCTGTTAAGAAAAAATATGAGCAGTGCAAACGTGAGTAATTCAGATTAAAACTTCTCTCCTGCTGAGTTCACTTCTCTGGTTAAGCAATGCAGTGCATGTGTGTATGTCTCTGATATGATGTGACTAAAAGTGTGTGTGTGGTGTGTGTAATTTGCTTGCTCTTTACCCTGAAATGCAGTGTGAAGTCACAACTCTAGTCAAAAATCCCTCCCATGTAATAGGACCAATCAATGAGGCACTGCACTGGTGCAATGCAATGTTTCTGATTGGATAGATAACATGTATAACAAAAGGTCTCAGATCCAGTATGACTGTTATCAAATTAGCTGTCGTTTCATATTTTGGCAGGTACTTAGGCAACTGTCAAAACAGATATAAAACTGTCGGTACTTAATGTGAAAAAAACAAAGTTACTTCTCTGTCTCCTTTTATCATGTAAATGACAGCTTGCTGTTCTTGTGTGTGCTTGAGTACGTGCGTGCATTCTAATGTTTAGTACCATGCAATTCATACATGGTTCTGAATAAGTTTCATTTAGCAGCACAATTCTGCCTATTTGGAAAGAGAGAGTTGCACTACAGAGTATCCTTCTATGAATTACAACCAAGTATTTCTTGATCTATTAAATCTGTGGAATAACTACAGAATGCAGTTAGCTTTTGTACAACAACATGACTGCACTGCCTACTCAGTGTACTGCATTTCATACAGTAGATAAAATCTGGTAAATGCATCCAAATGGACTGGTAACTGTGGTGAATCAGAAGCTGGGGCTACTATTGAAAGTAGGCAAAAAATGTCATTTCATCCACTTATGGCAAAACTCAACTACAACACAAAGTAAAAGAATGCCCTAAAATGTACCTAATAATCTCTATGTATTTCTTTCCTTGGTACAAGTTACTGAGCATGTTGAGGAGCCTAGTCCGATTTCCCAAGAGCATTGTCGTCTTTACTCATGAACTGAGATATAAAGAAAAATAAATGCAGCAACATAAACAAATGCTAGGTAATACATATTTTAGCTTCTTATTGTCAGGGCGCACACAGTATTACAACCCATACAGACAGACAAACAGAAATAACACACACACACACACACTTGCAACTTCTGCTACAGTTACTTGCATAACCCGATCTCATTTTCCAAAACATTGCAGCAAAGTTCAAAGTATTATATCCACAACACACATGCTCTGTCATAGCTCTAACCTCTTGTGGGAATCAGGGAGAAAGCCAAAAACTTATGGGGATCAAAAGCCCAAAATCAGTGACAGATTTTAAATATTGCTCTTATATAATGAGAAAATCGCAAAAATAACAGGTTTTGCATTAGCTTACATTTTCTGAAGGATATGAGCTTCATATTATCAAGTCTGAAACTTGAATAGGTTCATAAGTTCATAGGTTCACAGGTACATACTAGACTATTGCGCCTTGATGATTTTTAGAAGCCTAGCCATACATTCCCATGAACTTATTAGCCCATGTTAAGTTGTCATTCTCGCCTTCATTCTTGCTGGATGGGTTCGGAGCCGACTCGGCCAATACTATAGCTTGAGAGCTATTTTTACTGGCTCGAGACAGCCCTATAACCCACAATACCATGCGCTAACTCCCCAGATCTCGTTTGCCGCTTCGCTGCGAGGTTGTCTTTTTTTACTGGCTCAGGTCAGTAAAGAGATTTATTCTGTTAAATTTTCAGGTAGTTTTTCCAGTTAGTTACCCTTGTTTAGGTCCCTACTAATTGCCTTACTCATACAACCCTTGTTGTAGCCCTTCTTTAGTTAATTTTTATCTTTGGGCCTATGGGCTTTACCTTGGTTTACCCACCCCTTACAGTGTCTGTGTGTGTGGGTTTAGTCAGTTCCCTTAACTTTTTTAATTTTAAGTTGTGTGTGTGTGTGTGGACTGACCGTGTTTTCTGTGCTTAGGACTATGTCCAAAGACACTAAGGTCTCAGGATTCAAGAAGTGTGACTCGTGCTGTCAGAAAATGTCTCTGACAGACAGTCACACTTCTTGTGTCTATTGCTTGGGGCCTTTACACCTGCAGGACTCTTGTTCCATCTGTCATGGTTTTAGTTCGAGTCCTGCAGGAGAGGCTTAATAAGCTCATCCTAAGGGGCTTGTTAAAGCCCGATGACTCCCCGTCCAAGTCTGGCTCGGGGAAGTCTTCAAAAACCGCCAAACCCTCTGCTCCAGCTTCTGAGTCGAGGGCTGGCGTTATCGAGATGGCTTCGACATCGGTTCCATCCGGATCCGAGGTGGGCAAAGTGGTATCCACTCCGAAACCAGCATCGGAGCCGACCCCAGCGTGCAAGCGCTCTAGATCCCCCTCGCTAGATTCCATCCGATCGGCTCCGAGATCCCCTCTTCTATCGGAGCGGAGTCATAGGACTCACTCATCTAGGTCATCCAGCCTCTCCGACCACAACATTGAGAGGGTGGTCAGTAGGCTCATGAAATCTCAGGCACTAGCCCAAATGCTCCAGAGCCCATCTCACCAGACTGTGGCTCCTTCGGTACCGCTATCGATTCCTCCTCCGACTCACCTCTCGAGTTCGGAGCCGGAGTTTGTCGGAACCGTAAACTTACCCACGTCGGAGTCGATACTCCCATCTTCAGCTCCGGTGTCGTTGGCTCTGACCTCTTCATTGGTTCCGTCCGTGGAGAGGTCCGGGCGCCGGGACTCCATTGTCGGCTCCGAGGGGGCAAGTGGCATCGGACCCTTGTCTGACCCCACTCTCCCTCTCGAAGCTTCGGCTCTGGTTAATTCGGCCCCGACATCATTCTTGGAGCCTTCTCTTTCGGTACCGGGGGCGGTTCCAGTCTCTTCGGAGCCGGGACTTCCTTTGGTATCTGATAGGGGAGCTTTCGAGGTGATGAGGAGCATGCTGGACCCAGTGTCCACTCCAAGGTTAAGTTCTGCAGCTCCTCCCTCTACAGTGCCTGTTACGGTCTCTGGCCATCCTCCTACATCTGACAGCAGAGATCCAAAGCGTAGGGTACCCACCTTGGGTGTCTCCTCCTCTTCCGAGGGCTCCCCTGAAGTTTCAGGGGAACCCCCTAGGAAAAGAAAGTGCAAGAGGAGGCACATAGACTCCCCTGAGTCTGTCACGTCGGACACCGACTTGGATGAGTCGGAGGGTTCCCCGAGATCCCCCTCTGAGGATGTCTCTCTTTCAGACATCCTAGAGATCCTGAAACAGAGGGGAAATTGATCCACTCTCAAACCCTCCGAGGACGAGTCGGTTTACCTTGACGCTTTTGGATCTCGCCCTTCCACCTCCTGGGTGTCTCCACCTTTCGAACCACTAATGGAAGTAGTGGCCAGAAAGGCATGGGCAGCTCCTGATTCAATGGAACCTACCCCTAGGAGGCCTTCTAAATTTATTTCTGCACCAGAGGATAAATCCTTTCTCACCAAAGGCGTTTCAGTTGATGCTATGGTGGTAGCAGCAGCCACTAAGAAGGAATTGGCTAATCCTTCTGTACCTGTTCATCCTTCTAACAAAAAGTCCAGGACCATGGACAGATACAGCAAGTGGACATTTGCTTCAGCGACCTTTACTATGCGATCACTGAACTATTTATGTCATTTCACCCGCCTTCAGAGAGACTTGCTCAAAGAGCTGGGTGAAACGGTACAGGATCCTTCTGCTGCGGGGTATCAGGACAAGATAAACTCCCAGCTGGCCACCCTGAACTCCATTGTTAACTCCTCCATGCGGATTATCTCTTACGCAGCCGATGGAGCGAGTAGGGCCGCTGGCACAGGTGTTGCGTTGAGACGTCACGATGTGACTCTCTAACTTTGCCGATCCCTTCAAGGCATCCTTCACCAACACCCCCTTTGATGGTTCAGAATTGTTTAGACCTCAGGTGAAGAATACCCTCACCAGATGCGAGCAAGATGGTAAGACACTCTCTGCCGTAGGAGTCTATTTTTCCACACCTTCTAGACTTTATCCAAGGGACAGAGGGGTGGAAAGATGTGGTTCCGTAAACCACAGGGAGTCGCGCCTGCTGCACGTGGTGACTTTCCCCCTAGAGGCAGAGGGGGGAATAATAACAGATGCCACCCCAGGGGCAGATGGGGTCCACAGAACCAGGGTTCCAGGGAATCTTTCCCTGACCAACCCTTTCAGCATCCCTGAGAAGCTGCCCGACTGTCCACCTTCGGAGGCAGTCGGGGGAAGATTATCTCTGTACCCGGAAGCCTGGCAATCCCTCTCCCAAGACACATGGGTACAGAAGATCATATCCGAGGGTTACAAAATTCCCTTCACTTCCCCTCCGGTACAACCGCTAAGACCCCTACCAGACGTACCACCCGCACAAAGGGGTCAGGCTCAGCTAGAAATAAAAAAGCTGTTAAAAAAGAGAGTCATCCAGGCAGTCCCAGCAGATCAGCTAGGATCCGGAATCTACTCCAGATTCTTTTTGGTACCAAAAAAGACTGGAGACTGGAGACCCATTTTGGACCTCAGCAGATTGAACAACTCTGTACAATAGACAAAATTTCGGATGGTAACACTGCAGTCCATTCTACCCTTTTTGGGCAGAGACAACTGGATATGCTCCTTAGACCTCCAGGACGTGTACTATCATATAAAGATACACAGGCGCTCCGGGAGGTTTCTCCGCTTCCGGCTGGGAGCCAATCATTATTAATTCAGAACCCTGCCCTTTGGTCTCACCACAGCCCCCCGGGTGTTCACCAAATGCTTGGCAGTGGTCATGGCTCACCTGAGACAAAAAGGATTCCAGGTGTTTCCATATCTAGACGACTGGCTCATTTCTGCTACCACCAAGCAGCATCTTATAATGGCCAGGGATTACACTATTCAACTTTGCAACACTCTAGGTATTTCTATAAACTTTGCAAAGTCCTCCTTGTCACCTTGTCAATGTATAAACTTTATAAGCGCCGTATTAAACACCACAGAAATGTCTGCAACATTACCACCTCAGAGAGTGACAGACATAAGGCGGAATGTTCAGTCCCTGTTTCAGCCCAACAGAGTTCAAGTCAAGCTAGTATTGAAAGTGTTAGGCAGCAGTGATTCTTCTACTCCCATTAGCCCGCTTCCACATGAGGCTCCTTCAGTGGATGCTGTTTTCTCAGTGGTCCTTTCAACAGCTATCAGTGACTCACATTTTGATTAACCCCATCTTGCAAGAATCATCTTTCCTGGTGGATGGTTTCCCCTCAGCTTTTTCATGGCAGACCCTTTGCCCCCCCCCCAGTTGCCACGGTGACAACGGATGCCTCCCTGATCGGGTGGGGGGGGCATTATCAGGGCAGGACGGTCCAAGGCACATGGCAACAATCAGAACGCCACCTGCACATAAATGTCCTGGAGATGAGGGCGGTGCTTTTGACATTGCAAGCCCTTCAGAGCTCTCTTCCCACAGGGACTATAGCAATTCAAATGGACAATATGTCTGTGGTGTGGTACATAAACAAGCAGGGCAGAACAAAGTCCTACCCCCTTTGTCGAGAAGCACTCAGACTTTGGCAATGGGCGATTTCCTCTCAACGGTTTCTGATAGCAATGCACATCCCCGGGAAGTCCAACGTCATAGCGGACAGATTGAGCAGAACTATCCTCATGCCTCACGAGTGGTCTCTATATCAGAATATTTCAGAAGTGGGGCCAGCCTTGCTGCGATCTTTTCGCAACTCCTCAAAACAGCAAGTGCCTCGACTTCTTCACACTTTTTCCTCTACCAGGCCATCCCCCCAGAGACGCTCTTGTTCACAATTGGCCCCGGGGTCTTCTATATGCCTTTCCTCCCTTACCATTGATACCGCAATTAATTCAGAAAGCAACCGCATTGAGATCCAAAATGATCCTCATTGCCCCATTTTGGCCTCGACAAGTATGGTTACCGTTCCTGCACAGTTACCTACTGGAACAGCCTTGGCATCTGGAACCCCTTCCGGATCTGTTGACCCATCTCACGGGCAAGCTGCATCAGTCTCTTCATTCCCTCAACCTCACAGCTTGGTAGCTCCACTTCCAGCCATAGCCAGGCTTCCCCTTATTTCTCCTCCTGTTCATGATATCATTCTGGCTTCCCATAAGTCCAATACTAGGAGGACGTATGCGAGTAAATGGAAGCGTTTTTCGCACTGGGCACAAACTAGGTCCCTAGAGCCTTTCCATGCACCCATTCATAAGGTTCTAGACTTTCTGGCAGAGTTTTTTCATTCAGGGTCATCGTCGGCCACTATCAGGGTACAATTAGCAGCCATTGCTAATTTTCATGTTGGGCTCTCAGAAGCAAATATTATGTCCCACAAACTCTGTAAAGCCTTCCTCAAGGGCATCTTTTTGCTTAGACCTCCAGTTAAAGTTCCACCTCCACAATGGGATTTGAATTTAGTTCTAACCTCATTGAGTCTGCCTCCTTTTGAACCTGCAGCTTCTTGCTCCCTCAAGCTTCTTTCGTGGAAAACTGTTTTTAGTAGCCATAACATCTGCCAGAAGGGTATCGGAACTTCAAGCCTTGTCTGTCCATCCCCCTTATTTGGTCTTTCACAAAGACAGGGTAACTCTCAGAACAAACCATTCCTTCCTACCGAAAGTGTCCTCGGAAGCAAATCTAAACCACTCCATTGACTTGCCTGTCTTCTTCCCAGACTATGCCAACAGGGCTGAACAGAAATTACATTCATTAGATGTTCATCGCCAATTACGATATTATCTAGACAGGACAAAACAACTCAGAAAGTCAGACCAGCTCTTTCTCTCTTATGCTGCAGGAAAGAAAGGGCTTCCGGTATCGAAGGTTACTCTTTCCAGATTGTTGACATCTATTATTACCTTTGTCTATGAGTTGAGACACAGGCAACTTCTGTCTAGGCCTAAGGCTCATTCAACCAGGGCACTATCAACATCAATGGCATTTCAAGCAAGGTTACCACTAGATGCCATATGTGCAGCAGCTACATGGGCTTCCAAACATACCTTTATTGCCCATTACAAACTTGATATAGCCTCCAGAAATAGAGCTGACTTTGGTTCCACTATACTCAGGAGTCTATTCCATTGAGCCACCCAGGACTAAGATGCTAGGGACGCTGTCCCATCCAGCAAGAATGAAGGCGAGAATGACAACTTAAGATTAAGAAGTTATGTTCTTACCATAACGTTCCATGTTAGTTGTCTTCTTCTCGCCTTCTTTCTTGCGTCCCTCCCTCCTGCCCCCTAGCCTGGATAGACTTGAGGTCTCTGAGTCCTTCCATTTCTGGAGATACAACATGTTACGGTTTCCCCGTATCCTTAGTGTTACTTGCAGGGAGCCCGTACTTGCAAACGAGGATTATGATATTATATTTATACTATGTCTTAGCTTCCAAACGAGATCTGGTATTGTAGGTTATAGGGCTGCCTCGAGCCGGTAAAAATAGCTCTCGAGCTATATTATAGGCCGAGTCGGAGCCGAGGATCAGCTCCGAACCCATCCAGCAAGAAAGAAGGCGAGAAGAAGACAACTAACATGGAACGTTATGGTAAGAACATAACTTCTTATTATATTTTATGTACAAGTAACCCAGCGATGAGCAGAGCATTTGCATGTTGTCCCCCTATCCATGGGGAACAAAGGTGCTATACCAGGGTGAAGCCAGCTTATGTTTGAATAGTGAAGGAAAAGTACTTTGCTTTATGTGGAGAGGAAGACGATTCCAAAAAGAAGTGGTATTCTCTATGAAACATATCTATCCCTGCAACGTGTTTTATTTAAGTTACAAAAGATATTTAGATCCTTGGGTAAGTGTTTATGCCCCCACGGGACTTGCAAATGTGCAGCAGGTTTGGCAGGGTAAGGTCTTTTGAGGTTTTGTATGCAAGGCAGGGATCACCCCTCAGTAGTGTAATCTGTAAGCTTGGTCAGCCAAAGACTCCTAAACAATACCTTTGATCTCTGAGAAGAAAGTGCCAAAGAATAGTGACTCAAGAAGTGACTCTTGTGGTACACCACTAGTAACAAGTGTTTTGGACGAGATAAAGCAGCACATCCTAATTTCTTGGGTTCTGTTTGTGATCCATTTTGCTATCCAACAAGTTTCAGAGAGATTAGCATTTAACTGTGATGAATGCCATTGCAAAGTTTAGATATACAGTGCTTACTGATTAGCTGTCATCCCTTGCTTAAGTAACCTTCTCAGAAGTCAACCAGATTAAGTAGAAAGGATCTGCCCTTAACAAATCAGAACTGCTTCAGATCAGAAGTTAGTAGGTTACCTATGTCCTTTAATTAATTTTATAATGAGCCTTTCCATCGCCTTACAGATGAGGCTGGTCAGATGTATGGTTCTATAATTTACTGCCCACTGAAACCCCACCTTTGTGCAAGACAATTACAATTGTCCTCAATGCATCAGGCACAAAGCCTGTTTGGTGGCTGACATTGAATAACCTCTATAGGTGGTCTGACAGGTCCTGCTTCAAACTGGGCAGTAAGCTGCTTGGTATGTTAGCTGGCCCCATAGAAAGAGTGTTCTTAGTCTTAGATAGTCTTTTGAGGACTTGTTCATAGGAGACATTTGGGGTGTAGATGCAGGTAAGAGACTGGAGAATGTATGGAGGAGCAGGGTAAAGTTAAGCTAAATTTATCTGCTAGTAGGCTGGCTGTGCTTCTAAAGTTTCTAACATAGTTAAAGAAGGCGTTGTGGTTGTTCTTTACCTGGGTAAAAATTGTTTGCATCATTTCTGCCTTTGATTTGATGTGTCCACAGCTTCCTGTTAAATTTAACAACAGCTTTTGTATCTTAAGAGCTGTATTTAGTTTTACAATGAGCTTTTTTTCTTTTTTTACAGAGCCTGTTTATATTTGGGTTCCCACCATAGGATGTTATTTTTGAATTTGGCATTGTATTTTCTTTGGAGAGAGACATACACATCTGTGTAAATATTCACATGTGCATGAAATTTGGCAGAAAAGGATTCAGCATAAGAGGGTGGAAGGCATGTCATTATCTATGCAGTCTTTAAACATTTATTAGGAAAACACAAATTTTACAAGGAACACACTAAAAACATAAGGAAAATTCTGGGACAACTCATCAATACATTATTTTACTTAGTAATACTTTTTGGTTTATCTCCACACTTCCACATACTTTCAGTCAGTCTGACTTGACAGTGACAAGCATCAGAAGCAACTCCAACTCCAGATCAGGTCACGCAGACACTTGTTACACAGAAGAGAAGGTGAAGCAGTCACAAACAATAATAATTAAAACATCAGCGTAAAAGTGGCAGCAAACCATAGATCACTCTTCAATTTGCAGCTCAGAAATGGAACAGATACTGCACTATGTAGCAGGCAACAGATGCAAATTCACTCGGTTCACATCTGTCTAAGACCTTAAAAAGTCCTAAAGAATGGCAGAATAACAACAGCAGGACCCTTAAAATGAATTAAAGTCTCTTACTAGGCAATAGCCAACTAAAGGCTCTTCAGGAGCAACTGAGGAATAGAGCAGTACTACTGGAATAGGAGGAAGGCTGATTTAAGTGGCAGACAGTAGCATGTTGGCAACTCGAGCCTACAAACTTCAGAGGGCCACAGAGCCAGATTGAGTAGTTGCTGCAAAACCAAACAACGCCAGGCGCTAAAAGAAAAAAAGGCAGATACCAACAAATTTCAACAAATCTTATGCAAGTTTCTTGTCTCCATGTCCACCCATTTGCCGAGCATTTACTGTTCTGGGTTTGAAAAGTACTGTGGGCTGCCTTATAGGTTTATTTTTTTTTAGCTGCACTGTGTTATTGGTCCTTTCACCAGGCCAATAGCACAGTACAGCTAGAAGCTGTCATTGTGATACTGAATCTATTGATACCTTTATTACGTTTTGATTTTAACCAGCTCCTCTTTCATAAGCTGTATAACTGACCCAGTGAAAGAGCATAAATTGGAACTGCCAAGCCATACATTTGTGCAGTGGAACAAGCATTAAACATAAACTAAAATCAAAACATTGTACTGCATATAGAGTAGATGAGAAGTATGGCTTCTAGAGGTCACTTCAAATGAATTATTTTTAGATGACCTTTGAAGTGGTAGGATGAGCGATGATGGTCTGTGGTTAACTTTAATTTGCTTTATTGTTTTAATGTCATTTTATTTTATTATTTGTATATGTTTAATTGTTGTATTAATTGTATGTGGACCTTTGTTAATCAATCATTTAAATACAGGTGAAGCTGAAGCCATGAAGACTGCCTTCTTCTAGAAAGGTGTATGACCATAGTAGAAATACCTTTGCAGAATGTGGGGTATAAGCGGTCAGTAGGGCAAGTGGATATTCTGAAGGTCTGTGAAGTTAAGAAAATGTTATCAAGTTATTGAAACAAATAATAGTTAAATTATTAAATTCTAGCCTTATCAAACATGCATTCAGTTTGATCTCACCAACCCTCAGCAAGGACAGAAGCTTTACAGTGATATACTTAAGAAGACTTGAAATCTGATAATGTGCTGTATATCATACTATGCTATCCTACACTTTTCTAGTTTGCAATTAATGCAACACACTCTTACAAGTATATCCTACCTCACATTGCTATGCTTAGCTTTTGCTGTGTATCTGCTTGTAATTTTAATAAATGTATTTGCTGACTGTAATTATTTCACATAACCAAAATCCTTCCCTACTACAAGAATTGTGTAATATGTACATACAGTGTTTCAATTAGTATACCACTGTATTTCTGTTGACTGCTTATTGTAACACACTTTTGTATATTCCTCTTCACTTACACACGTTATCACTAAATGTGCTTATTATAGTCTTTATTCTGATCTATATTGGGCTTTAACAATTTACAATTTGCTAAGCTGTGGCACGTCACTTATTTTGTGCATTATTATTCTACTGTTTTGACTTGGGCCTCAAAATGTTCTTGTATAAGTGTAGCACCCTATCGAAACCACGATTGCAGTAATAAGTAAATACATTCCTGTTTGTAGCATAAGCACATAAAGTAGATTTAATTATCACAGTAAAAATAAAAGAAAAACATAATTTTGAAATATGTTTGACAAAATAACACTGTGTTTATTTTTTGATTTTGTATATTTTCATAAAGGTGTATTTTCATGTGCATCAAGAATAAACCATAAATCTACTTTAATATGTCCATTGCTCGAGAAGCTATCCATTAAAAGCAGTCATTCTCTCAACAGTGATCCATAAAATTAGAGTTTCCCAATGTGTCCCTAGTTTCAAATCTAGAAAAATCGCATGGTTGCTCATGTTAGACTGAAACAAGTGGTTGTCTGAGGCCATTATATGCTGTTTTGTAGAGATTTTCTCCTCTTCATTTTTCTGCAGTCATAGAGTAGTTATATTTATGTTAGAGAGTATGTCAAGCTTAGCCCACCATATGGAGAGTGCAGGGTCTCCTGCAAAAAAAAAAAATGTTTTTCATCTGTCCCATTATACAGAATGTAAAAGGCAGCTTTTGGGAATTTGTGATAAATATAGAGTATCCAGAGTATTGTTTTTGGTTTGGTTTTGGAGTCTTCTGTGTCAAAATTCTATCATTCAGCCGACAATTTTCCTTCATCTGTGGTACTTATTTTGCTTGGTTTTCAAGTCGGTGGTGTCTGAGTACCGGTTCCATTGTTATTTTTGGATATGCAGGGTATTGCATTTTACTCTTTCATGGTGCGCACACATGTATAACTATACTGTGGCATAGTGAAAGTTAAATGGTTGTGAAAATGGTACTGTTGTAAACTGCTACAGTGATGTGAAAATACTGTATTTGAGTGGCCAAGCTTATATCAGATACTACAATAAAGTAACCATCATAGAAGATGCGGCAGAGAACATTCTAACATTGGGATACATGCAAAACAGACATTTTGAAGGAAGAATATCAGAAGAGTATAGTGGAGATGTTTAATTTTCAGGGAGAGAGAGAAAGTATTTGTCTGAAAATAATGGTTTGGAAGTCGACACAAAGTAATTGAAAATAATGATTCTAGGAAGTTACCATCTGGACAATTTATTGGAAGTGATTATGGAAGAGCAGGAATTTTATTAATGCAACAATTTGAAACATCTGATGGATGTCAAAACCAGGACTGATTCTTTCCTTTTGTTTAAAAGTTTTTCATTCTGAAAATTTTAACTTTTTCTATTTTATCTTTTTCTCTAACACAAAGTGCATAAGCTAGCAAATTCTGTATGTAGTTTATTACATGCTACACTGATGTTTTTCATGAAGGCAGAATTCAGTCTTTTTAACAAATCTCAATATGTTGTTGCTACTATTCAACCACCAACTGCACCTACATTTTTTTTCCAGTTTTCCCAAATAATGAGAGAGAGAGAGAGTAAAACGTTTCCACATGAATGAACTATGTCAACCTCTGGTTCATCAAACTGCACAGAGTATTTGATTCAGAACAACACAATCATGGTGCAGGTTATGATGATTTCCAGGATGAGTGATACTACCTATAAACTTCTGGCCAGCCTCCACGTGTTTGTGCTGGCCAGTAAAGGTAAACACACCACTACTGAAAAAAAACTCAGCAATGATGAATGATGATCACATTGAGGCATATCGTATGGTTTTTGGGAAGTATGTTTCCCAGGAAAATTGGACTATGTAGAACCGTGCCAAGATGTTATAGGTTCATAGGATGGCACTAGGCTATTATCCCAGAGGCCCTTATAAGCCTAGCCAAGAAATGTGTCCACATTCCCACAAAGTCAGCACCTGTTTCCCCTGTTCAGCAGGGACACAGGTGGGATCCTAGGGGTGTATTTTCTGTTTCCCATCAAGTTGTCCAGGTTCCTCTTAAAGAGAACTAATGAGGTATTCTGCTTCACATGGAGAGGGAGTTTATTCCACAGATAGGGGAAGTCTTTGGGACACAAATTTATCCTGCCAACAAGTTCTATTAATGTCACTGACCAAGTTGAGGACTTGCATGTAGGTTGCGCAAGTGGAGTTTGACTTACAGATATGCAGCAACTCCATCAAGGCTGGGTCTGAGATGGCCTTTTCTGCCAGACACAGATCAGCTCTGAGCTGTCTGTATGAGACCAAGTAGAGGGACAGGGCTTTTAGCCTATCTGTATAGGATAGGTGTTTGATACCCTGGATTTTCCTTTTCAGGAGTTTCGGTGGTCTCTCCAGCTGCTGCATGTGCTCGGCAAGGTGCATGCCGAAGGGGGCATTGTATTCAATAATGGGTCTGAGAACGGAAGACTACAGGGATATTATGGCCTCCTTGTTCCTGGATGACATGCTCTTCCTTATGAGATGGGCCATGCAGAAAGCCAACCGTACAATGGAGGCGACTTAGTGGTCAAAAGTCAGTTTGCTATCAACCTGGGTGCCCAACTCCCTCACGATTGATTGCATGCTTAGCACATTATTAATGTGATAATTAGTGGGGGGGGGGGCATTTTCCCCAAAGGGGATGATGATGCATTTCTTGGCATTCAGTTTGAGGCCATACTTCTGGCATCAGTCATTAGTTTGGGTAAGGCCCTCTTGGAGGATGTTCACATCACTAGGGGAATTTAAGACGGAGCCCAGCTTGCAGTCATTTGTAAACTTGGTCAGCCACAGACCACTGGTTTTGGCTTGGACCTCAGAAAATTATATCTCAAACAGTAGAGACTCCAAGACCGATCCTTTGGGTACGCATTTCATTACAGGTCTACTACTAGAGGTGCCTTCCCCTATTTTGACTGAGTGGGTTCTACAAGTGAGCCATTTAGCTATCCATCTAGTAATTTAGTAACATATAGGTTGATGCCTAGCTGGAAGAGTTTATCTATTATGCCCAAATAGGGAATAGTGTCCAAAGGCTTTGGCTAGGTCAAGGTAGGTAGTGTGCGCACCGTCTTTTCCTCTTCCATGGCTTTGGTGACTGTTTCGAAGAAGTCTACCAAGTTTAACAGGCATGATCTCCCTTTGACAAAACCAAACTGTGTGGGGTCAAGCATTTGTAGGTTTGCCAATGTCCTTATTTATAAGATCCATGATGCATTCAATGGCCTTGCAGATCAGACTAGTTAGGCTGATGGGACTATAATTGCCTGGGTTGGTGGATACTCCACCTTTGTGTAGAGGGATGACAGTGGCTGTCCTCTATTCAGCTGGGATGAACTCAGTGTTCATGCTTTGATTGAATAGGATGCCTAATGGTGCTGAGAGCTCGTGCCTGAGTTCATGTAGGATGCAGGCAGGGATGTTGTCTGGTCTCATGGAGGCTGTATTTTTTGCCTTTGAGTGGTCATTAAAGACCTGCTCCCTGGTGATGAGGGAGCAGGGGGGCAGGTGCTTGGGATGCCCTGGTTTACGGATGATGGGGACAGGGGGTGAAGTTTTCACTGAATCTGTCTGCCAGCAGGTTGGCTATATCTGCTGCATTTATGTATGTGGTGTTCTTGACCACCAGCTCAAAGCAGATTTGGGTGTTACCTTTGAGATTGCGGACATATGTGAAGAAGGCCTTGTGACTGCCCTTAGTGCATGTGGCCAATTTGGACTCAAACCTAGCCTTAGAGGATTTCACCAGTGACCTTATTTGCTTGTTCAGACAAAGGAGAGATTCCTTCCAACTTGGCATCTGCTCCTCCTTGGTGCTGAACAGCATTTTTTTCCTTTTATTATAGAGTTTATTGCTGCTATCCACCAGACAGGTTTACTCTTCCTTGAGGAAGATGATTTGATCCTGCCATGTATTAATGAGTCCATGCCGCTATGTAGGTGCTCATATAGTTTTTTGGTGTAGGCATGGACATTAGTGCTAGTTCCAACTGAAAGGATGGTGGTTGTGAAGCTGCTTATACCTGCTCTCAGGAGATTGTAGTCAGATTTGGAAAAGTTTTTTTGTTTGACCCTGGGTCAGGGGAGATGGTGATTTCAAAACTGATCACTTTATGGTCAGATCCTACCAAGGAAGAAGACACTGTAGGGGTGCCACAGTGGCTACTCATGTTGGTTAGTACCAGGTCTAGGATAATTTCACTTCTCATGGGGGTGTCAACCAGATGATCCAATGCATTGGCATTGACAAAGTTGAGGAATCTGTGAGCATTCGTGTTTGGGCTAGAATAGGTCTTCCACTCTATGGTTGGGTAGTTAGTCACCCAGGATCAGGGTTGAGAGTTGTATCTCGATGGATTCAAGTAAATCCAGATAGGTGGAGTAGGCATTCCTGAGTCATGGGTGGGGGGTTTGTAGCTAGCTATGATTTGAATAGGTGTTTTTTCAACAGTTAACTGCACCTGTAGTGTCTCCTGTGTGTCATACTGTTTGACCAGCCTGGAGGTGTATATGTCTTGAACCTCCACCTCCTTTGGCTTTGTAGCCCTCAGTTTTGGGTCTGAAAGTATGGTCGGATGAGAAAACTGGTAAGGCTTGGGTGCTGTCTGCCACTTTGAACCAGGTTTCAGTGACTAAACAAATTTCAGCATCTTCCAGGGTGAGGAATGCTTGCAATGAGTGCAGTTTCTTGTTTCTCTTCTCCTTAATGGTGCTGGCCCCTATGGTGTACTTTACATGGGAGATGCACATTTATTTGGACTGCAACAAACTGAAAAATAACAGCTTGCTAGGACTGGCAAGTCTGTAGAAATACAAGCTATAAAATTTCATAACTGGGCATTTAACACCAAAAAAATTGAAAGACCTCAAATCTCAGAACTAAAATATGTTATAACCTTATAGCTAGAGGTTTATGTAAACAGAAAAAGCAAACTGATAAATATTTTATTCATTGCAAGTGCAAGAGGTCACTCCCAAATAATTTATGTAAATAGATTTTCCAGAGTGATGCAAGACTGCTGATGATTTGGTTGGACTAACTGAATGAGTGCTTTGCTTACAACTGAGCAAACCAAGTCTGTAACTAGAAATGTGCAGATATCTGCAAGCACCCAGAAAATGTCCAAAGGCAAAAGGGACACAGATAAAAAAAAAAAATATTAAATTAGTAATGATGTATTTAATGGAAATCTTACTTTTAACCAAGCTGCTGTCAATGGAAATTTTAAGGTTGCATCTTTCAGAAATGTGATTTTTTTAACCAACATGTACATAAGGAAGCTGCACTGATAAAATGTGATCAGATATGTGCTACAACAATAAAGTCAGCCTATAGTCTCTTTGCCACTGCTGAATTAACTAACTGTATACACTGTGGGTGAAAACTTCATTGAAGGGATTACCCGATTCTGGGAGCCTGTTTTCACATAATAAGGAGCTACATACCTGTAAGCATATAACCTATGTAAACAAATGGTTGAAGTTATACAAGTTTGTGGAGATAAGGAAAGGATAAGTGTAGAAAGTCAGAAACTGTTGGGATATATAGTGCAAACTGTAGCTTTAGTATGTAATATAATACATTATTTTATAATAGTTCAAGATTTTCCTAGTTCCTGGCACTGTGGAAATTGTTGGAGAGGGAACTCAGATAACTTTGTGGAATGAATGCACTTCAAGTAAAAATGGGGAGGTGCCTAACACAATTTTAAGAACACACCATTCAGAATCACCTACTAGTAAGTATGAAGATGGGCAGCAGCAAACTGATACCATTAAATTAGTGATGCACTCAAACTCTTAAGCAAACTGCTTCAATGCAGCCATTAGCATTAAGTATATATATATATATATATATATATATATATATATATATATATATATATATTTTTTTTTTTTTTTTCCAATCATCAGCAAACTTGGTGTGAACCAAAGGCTGTCCACTTTGGTCTGGACTTCTGAGAAATAGATACAGTAAAGGGCCTAGCACAGACCCCCGTGGTACTCCACTGGTGATGGATCTACTAGTGGAGGTGGAGTCACCAATTTTGAAACTGTGTGTTCTGTCCGTGAGCCAGTTGGCTAGCTATCAAGTAATGTAAGGTTTAATCCTTATCTGGGAGAGTTTCTCAATGACACCAGACTGGGGAATTGTATCAAAATTCTTGGTAAGGTTGAGATAGCCTATGTGCACTGTCTTACTTTTGTCCATGGGTTTGGTGACATTCTTAAAGAAGTCTACCGGGTTTAATAAGCATGATCTACCCTTAAAGTCAAAATGGGTTGGGTCCAGGATTTGGAGTTGCCTGTGTCCTTGTTTAATGGGTCCATGATAATTCTTTCCATGGTCTTGCAGATGAAACTGGTTAGACTTATGGTCTACAGTTTCCAGGGTCAGTTAATGGCCTCCCTTTGTGCAGAGGGTTACTGTTGCTTTTCTCTGTTCTGAAGGCACATAGCCAGTTCTCAAGCTGTCATTAAAGAGAATGTCAAGTTGGGAAGCTAGTTCTTGTTTTAGATTGTTTAGTAAACAACTTGGGATATTATGTGGCCCCATTGAGGCTGTGTCTGTGGCCTTGGTGAGAATAGAGATCCTGGCATAGGACTGGTGCCAGGTATAGGTTCATAGATTCATACTAGGCTATCTGCCCTAGGGCATTTATAAGCCTAGCCAGAGTTGTGTGGCTTTCACCACCCCTTAGGTTGAAGAATACTATACCCATTAGTTTGCCGTGCCTCTGTCCAGCAGTGATACAGAGATGATCCCCGGGGTAAACCTATGATCTCCTATCCACTGGTCAAGATTCCTCTTGAACAGAGCCAGCGAGGTGCTCTGTCTCACATGGACCAGGATTCTGTTCCACAGCACAGGGAATCTCTGGGTGATGAATCTGTCCCTCCAGCACGTCCTATTTATATCCGTGTTGAGGTTTAAGTCTCTTGCTCTTGTGGCTCTGGTGGATTTGGATTTTTTGAGGTGGAGCATGTCCATTAATTCCGGGTTGGACATGGCCTTGTATGTCAGGCACAGGTCACCTCTGAGCAGATGGTATGCGACTGAATAGAGCTGGAGTTTCTTCAGTCGGGCAGCATATGGCATATTCTTGAGCCCCTTTATCCTTTTGGTGAGGAACTTTTGGGGTCTTTCCAATTGCTGCAGGTGTCGGGTAAGATACATTCCGAATGGGGCATTGTACTCAATCATTGGTCTGATAAGTGAAGAGTACAGGGGAACAATGACCTCCCTTGATCTGGATGTGAATCCCTTCATAATCAGGTGGGCAATGTAGAAGGTCCTCCTAACCACTTTGACAATGTGAGTGTCAAAAGAAAGGTTACTGTCAACTTGGGTCCCCAGGTCCCTGATAACCTCTTCTGTGCTTAATGGATTGCCACCTATGTGGTAACTTGGGGTTACCTTGTTTTTACCAAAGGGTATGACTATACATTTTTGGCGTTTAGCTTAAGGCCATGGCTCTGGCACCAGTTATCCATTTCTATGAGACCTCTCTGAAGGATATCTGTGTCTGATGGATTTTCAACTATGGCCCAGTTTGCAGTCATCTGCAAACTTTGTCAGCCACAATCCTCCTATATTTGCCTGCACTTCTGAAAAGTAGATGCCGAACAAGAGGGGGCCCAGGACTGAGCCCTGTGGGACACCGCTTGTGACCGGCTTGGAGTCTGACATGGCACCAGCAACTCTAACCCTGTGGGTTCTGTCCTTGAGCCAGTTTGCAACCCATCTTGTGACATATGGGTTTACATTTAAGCTGGTGAGCTTTTCTATGATACCCGAGTGGGGTATTGTGTTGAAAGCTTTTGCAAGGTCAAGGTAGGCTGTGTGAACTGCCTTACCCTCATCAATGGCCTTGGTGACTGTTTCAAAAAAGTCGACCAAGTTCAAGAGGCATGATCTGCCCTTGACAAAGCTGAATTGGGTAGGATCCAATGTCTGTAGGTCCCCTATGTCTTTATTTATGAGTTCCATTATGATCCTCTCAATAGCTTTGCAGACCAGGCTTGTTAAGCTTATGGGGCGGTAATTACCAGGGTCCATAGAAGCACCGCCTTTGTGGAGTGGGACCACAGTTGCCGTCGCCACTCTTTGGCACGTATCCTGTGGTAAGGCTAAGATTAAACAGCAGCCTTATGTGTGGGTTTAGTTCCTCATTGAGTTTGTGTAGCACACAGCCGGGGACACCATCCGGTCCCATTGATGCTGTGTTTTTAGCTTTAGAGAGAGCAGCTCTCACCTGGGCATTTGAGATGATTGGGAGGCTACACTCTGCTGGGATAGATATTTCTCCTTTTGGGGGGGGGGAGAGAAATTTTCACTGAACCTGTCTGCCAGTATGTTTGCAATGTCTGTGGGTTCAGTGATTTTTGTATCATTTTGGACTAATTCTGAGCATATCTGGGAGTTTCCACCCAGATTTCTAACATAGCTAAAGAAGGCCTTATGATTGTCTTTTGAGTCCTTGGCGATTTTTCTCTCAAAGTTGGCCTTGGATGATTTTATGAGTGATCGTAGTTTTTACTAGTATTGATCAGAGATGTCTTCCCTTTTAGGGATTTTGCTCTATCTTGTAGTAGCTTTCTCCTCTTGTTGTAAAGTTTGTTTATGGCTGGGGTCCACCAGATCGGGCTTGCCTTTGGTGGAAAGGGTCTTGATTTTATTTGGGATTGCTTGATCCATGCAATCCTGGAGGTGCTCGCAGAAAGCATTTGTAAGGGATTCAGCAGCATGGATTGTGGTTTCCAATGGCTCAGGGGCCTTGAAGGATACCACACCAGTCTTAAGAAGTGTGAAGTTGGCTTTTGAGAAGTTCTTCACTGTGGTCTTTTTTTGGGGGTGGGGCGGGATGTGGATTTCCAGTGAGATTAATTTATGGTCTGATCTCACCAATGAGGGATATACTTCCGGTGTGGAGCATTTTGTCCCCATGTTTGTGATGATCAGGTCTAGTATATTTTCACCTCTTGTGGGAATGGTGACAAGTTGTTCCATAGCATTTGAGTTTATGAACTCCAGGAACCTTTGGGCTAGGGTATTGGGGCTTGAGTAATCTTCCCAGTCTATGTTTGGGTAGTTGAAGTCACCCAATATGATGGTGTTTGGAGAGACATTTATACTCTCCAGTGTCTTCAGGAAGGCTGTGTGGGGTTCCTGAGTTTGAGAGGGTGGCCTGTAACATGCTACAAACTGTAGAGCAGTTTTGCCTATGGTTAATTGCACCTGAATGGTCTCTGATGCTTCATGAGTTGCCACCAGCCTGGAGGTGTGGGTATCCTTGATGAATATGGATACACCCCCTCCTTTTGTGGTACGGTCAGGGTTTTGGGGCCGGAACGCATGATATGAGGTAAAACCTGATAGTGCCGGGGTGCTCTCAGGAGCCTTGAACCAGGTTTCAGTCACAGCACAGACATCGATGTTCTTCATACTGGGGAGGGCTTCGAGGGCATGCATCTTGAGATTTAGACTTCTGGCATTGAGCAGCATTACCCTTAGTTTTTTTCCATTATTGTTTTCTAGGGCGGTGGGTTTAGAATTTGAGCCTTGTCTAAAAAAGGAAATATGGGGGTGGCAAGAGCCTTTGCCAATATCCGGAAACCCAGGGGTGACAGGTGCAAGCCATCCCTTGCGAAGCAGCGTGGCTTGTCAAGCATGTCATTCCAGGCAGACAGACATTGGATCCCCTTAGAATGACACCAGAAATTAAGCCAATTATTAAAACTGATAATTTTGTCTCTGTATTGTGGCATCATTCTTGGTGAAGGTAGGATACTGCTCAGGGTCAGGGTCATACCAGCCTGGGCTACATAATCTGAGCGCTCCTTTATTTCTCTTTTCATGTAGTCCATGGAGGCACGTCTCAGGTCATTCACACCGGTATGGACAATGACTGAGTCATACTTGTACTTGCTGTGGAGTGACCTGAGTGCTTGTGTTATGTGGCGGATTCTAGCGCCCGACAGGCAGCTTACTGTGACCCTCTCCTTGTTCAGTCTGGTGAGTGGGACGTCAGTGTGTCTGACTATGGAGTCACCTATGACAAGTGTGTCTGGCATTGTGTTTGGCCTTAAGGGCTGTGACTGATTTGCACACTGACTTTGTGATCTATGTGTTGCTTGTGTTATGTCATGAGGTGGCAGTTGTTTGGGTGTCTGCTTTGGAGGCCTCTGCTGTTTTGGTAGATTTTTGATCAGTGCCTCCGAGTATGTCTTTGTGTGTTTATGTGTTTGATTTGTAGTTGTGATAGTTCTATGTGAGACTGGGTTTATGGTGTGTGTGGTTACCTTCTCCTCCTGTCTGGTTTTGCCAGTCCTGAGTTGAGAGAGCTCAGCCTCCAGTTTGGCTATATAGTTGCATCTCTCGCATGTATTTGTGTTTTGTGGGAGGAGGAGAGGGTTGTCTGTGTACATGAGGCAATTGTAACATTGCCTCAATATTCCCAGATTCACAAGCTGAGCAGGGGAGGACGCTAGCAACTGACCCTTTGACATGCTAGAAGAAATGAAAAAGTTTGCTGTGTAACTGTCCATAGGTGATGATTAGTATGGGTGGACCACCTGTTTTCTCATTCTTTTCTTTGTAGAGGAGGTTATCCCGCTCCATGTTGTCCACTACATGTTTGGTATGTATGACCTGACCCATTTTGTAACCTCTGTCCCTGAATCTAATAACCAAATCATCTCTAAAGTGTTTGTAAGTATTATTATCAGACCAAATGTGTTTCATTCGCATAAATTGAGATATTCTTACAAATATGGGGTGGATGGAAACTGGTGGCATGGAGAAGCAAATTATTTTCAGGAAATTTCCGATATACTTCAGTAGTCAACGTATGATCAGATGCATGGGAAACCAAAACATCCCAAAAATTATTTTATTTTTGTCATAGTTGACAGTAAATTCAATTCCCTATTTGTTTTCATTTAAATATGTAATGAATTCCAAAAGGTATTCCGTATCCGATCTCCATTCCAACCAGCAATCATCCAAATATCCATTTCGTCTATGCATATGTTATGGGAGTTATCATAAATAATCTGTTCTTCAATGTATGCCATAAATAAATTTGCGTATATTGGTGCAAAAGATGCTCCCATAGCTGTACCCTTTATTTGTAAGAAGCATTTGTCCCGATAAAAAAAAGATGTTCTTTGTGAGACACTGATGAAGGCTTTGCACTGATTTAGCCGAAACCGGTTTGTCTTCAAAGAATACTTTTATTAAAGTATTATTTGGTGCCATTGTATGCTCGTCTCTTCATCTGTATACTGCAACATTATTGTTACTTTTTTGGAGCTTTTTTCAATGCGCCTACTGAAAAGTGGTTTCCAGCCCAGATGAACTTTTCTGTATGCAAATGTGAGCAAATAAATATTAGAAACATGAAGTCCTGAATATACTCCTAGGAAAAATTAATGGGAGGGCAATGACAATCTAACACACTTGAAATTACACAGTCCTGCTAAAGAAAAAAAAGATTGCTCTAGAAACTTCAAAATGAACTAAACTCTGGCTTCATCTGGAGTGCATGGAAGAACATATATGTTTCCAGAAATCTTAGTTGTTCAGGTAATCAAAAAAGTCCTTATAGTAGCTGAAAGGGGAAACCCCCTACCATGTGATAAAAAGAAACTTAGTCAAATGATTCCCACTACTAATGTAATGAAGGATGCATTTGTGGAGACAAAAAGGAAAAACACAGTAAGAAACTCACTAACAGGAGAAAGGTAACCTGAGCAGTTTCCTAGGTTTCCCTCTGCATTATATATTAAGAAGGACCTAAGAAAATATGCTAAAAGTAAAACAAGAAAACAAAATAGCTAAGTAGAGTCTACCCAAATTCTGAGTTGGAGAATAATTTACTATACCAGGTGAATGAAGACGATGTACCTGGTGGTTCTAAAACTTTTTATAACACTTTGATGAAATTGTCCTTATGTTATATTTTGAGAGGACATTTAGGGATAAACAAAACCAAAGAAATAATTTTACCTATATTTTTTAGCCTGATAATAATGAAAGACATTGAAAATTTCTGTCTAACATGTCCAGAACCTCAAAGAATAGCACTGCATCCTTGCTTCAGAATTTGTCAATAGCTATGCCAAATATTAACATCCATTTTGAGTTGCTAGCAATAGATCTTGTAGGTTTATTAGAAAATCTAGATGGCACTAGTTTGGCTTACATTATGAAGTTCCCTGAAGATGTACCACTGTAAAAATCCAATGCTAAGTTAGTAGCAAAATTACTAATGTCACTTGTTAAGATCCCCGAGAATATATTAATAGATTGAGAAAACGCATTTACCTCCAGAGAAATTCAGCAGCTTTGCCAGCGTTTAAAACAGTTAAGAACTTTACTGTAACAACCTCAAACTGATAGTTTAGTGTAGCAATTCTTTATAACTATGCTAATGAAAAGCCACAAAACATGATGTTAAAAACTGGAATCAGTTACTTCCTTACCTCCTTTTTTCCACAAGCTTCTACAAGATTCAACATCCATTTCAGATGCTGTGAGACATCTCTTAGATTTGCTGGATATAGCAAACCTAAACTGGGAGAAAGAGAAACCACCATTTAAAAGTATAACAACACATTTCACAAATTTGAAGACAAGTTAAAAATAGTTATACTAATATCAAAGAAACATACACAACGTACACAGGAAATGCAACAGAGGCATGTATAACCAGGATGCCAGACTTGGGCAGTTTCTCCCCTGCTGAAAATAAATTCCTAGTAAGATGACAAGGATATGTATACATAATGGAAAAAAATAAGCAAAGGGAAATGCAAGTTAAGACGATCTGTAAATAGGGGACCAAAGCAAATATATTATATAAATTAGTTAAAACCATGAAGGGAAGCTGAAGCTTCAGAAATCTGGCCCCTGGTGTCAGCTTGTTTATAGATAGCAGGAACAATACTCCACCACAGCAATTAAGGAAGAAATTACATCAAACGTGAAGCAAAATCCTTTTATTCCAGCAAAAATTCCAGACTAAGCGCTTTCACCAGTAAACTGGTATCATCAGAGTCTGCTGAAACAGTCTTCCATCCATACTTAAATAGCAACCAAACATTCCCAATCATTCAATTAATTAAACAATTAACCATTTAAACCTTTCCTATCTGATGTTAAAGGAAAAGAAACCTTTTGAAAATAAAAACAGCAATCTAAAAACCATTTGAAAATTATATACATAAAATAATTCTGTGATCTTACCCAATGAACATGTATAAAAATATAAATTTATATAACCAAATAATTCTTTGTTACAAGTACATAACTTATGTATTAAATACTTTATACAAAATTTATGTATAACTCGATAATATAATCCATTAAATTATTTGTGCAATATACATCTTAAATATACAATATAAAAATTAAATTATACATGTCAATTTGTTCAAAAAAATGTGTAAACAATAAACTATATTATGTAGTTAAAATCCTATTAATTATTTATATCAATTACAACGTTGTTCGAAACATTGATATGTCTGTAATAACAGAATGTTATATCTAAATGTAATAACTCAATTTCAATGTTAACACTTACGTAGGCCACAATAAAGGCATTTTGCATAAGAATAATCCATTCCTCTTTACAAAAGAACTACCATGTCAACAATAGACAATAATTCATATCTACTGTATATTCATCATATTATACTGGCTTTCCATTTAAGGTGAGGCTTTAAGGAAATATGGTCATTCAGACCAGGGAATCTGGTGGCATTTAATCTCATCTGCCACTCAGATTCCAATACCGCTACTCTATTATTAATGTCTCCAGGGGAAAGGGGCATTACCCTGTCAATGATAAAAAACAAGAATTTCGTGAAATTAATACACACCCTACTGTGCAAGTATAAAGCATTGTGTACATCCTTATTCTTTATACTTCTAGTGTGTTCACAAATTCTTTCTCGTAGCTTTCGTGTGGTCATGCCAATATAATAAGCATCGCATGACACACATGATGCTACATAAACGCAACTCCTGGTGTTACAATTGCACAAGCCTGGGCATGCCAATGTTCGTGCGAAACCCGCCACACATACATAACTCCCTTCAGCAATAAATCTGCAAGCATTACAATTCCCACATTTACTCATCCTAGATCTGTTGTAACCCTTTTTCTCTCTTTCCATAATATTTTTGATATTGCTCCCTCTACTAAAAACAATTTTTGGGAAACCACCCAACACTTGTCTAGTTTGTTCATTAATACAGTGGTTCCAATTAACCCTTACACTTTCACAGAACTCTTTGGCCATATCATTGAATTTTAACACAAATGTGAGGCTGTCTCCTTCACTATCCACCAATCCCTTGTTTACTTCCTGCATTGTTACCGATGTACCCCCACCATTTAATATAGGGGTATATGTCGTCCTTCTTTTCCTATATATTTCTTTCTTTGTTTTTAACAATAATTTCAAGGGATATCCCCTTTCAAGAAATAACCCAATCAAGGCATACATCTCTTTCTTAAACATGTCGTCATTACTAACCAACCTGGAAAGTCTCACCATTTGCCCTTTAATCACACCCTTTCTTTGGTGAAAGGGATGGCAACTGGTGAAATGTAGCATGGAATTGGAAAAACTAGGTTTTCTGTAGATGTTACTTACTAATTTACCTTCGTACTTGAAGATACAAACATCCAAGTAATTTATTGATGTCACATGCCAAGTGTGTGTAAATCTGAAAAACTCAGTCACTTGGTTAATGTGAGCCATAAATTCAATAACTTCTTCTTCTGTACCCTTCCAAAGAATTAGGATGTCATCCAAGAACCTGCTGTATAACACAATGTGTTTGTTAAATACTGATGATAGGATAAACCTCCTTTCCCATGCCAATAATACCAGGTTGGCAAAAGCGGGGGCACAACGGGCCCCCATTGCCACACCTTTAGTCTGTTGATAGGTTTCCCCTTCAAACATCAAATAATTACTGGTCAAAATGAATCTCATACAATCCAAAACAATATTAAGCCTCCCTAAGTCAAAACTTTTACTATTCACCAAACTTTCTTGAAATAGTTCAATACCCTCATTATGAGGAATAGTTGAGAAGAGGTTGACTACGTCAATGGTTAAAAAACCATACGTCTCCACGTCAACTTCACTGACTGCTCTAATCCTCTCGAGACAGTGCCAGGAATCTTTAATGATATGTGGTGTTTCCACCACTACCTTCTTACATAGCTGATCTACAAGGGCTGCCATAGGTTCTGTCTTGGAACCCCTAGCTGACACAATGGGTCTAAATGCAAGCTGTTCAAGACCCTTGTGTGTCTTGGGGATTCCAAATAGAACAGGTATTTTAGGAAATTTGACACTCAAAAAGTCAAATTCATCCTCATTAATGACACCTTGATACATTGCATCAAGTAAGAATAAATCAATCTTACTATATGCCCTATTGATCTCGTGTCTTGATACTCTGGTGTATGTCTCTACATCACCTAACATTTTCATCATGATTCCATTATAGTCCATCTTACCCATGATGACCATTCCTCCCCCCTTATCCGGGCGCATACACCTATATTCATTGGTCTCCGTGAGGTCATTAATAACCTTCCTAATGGAAAAAAATAAGCAAAGGGAAATGCAAGTTAAGACGATCTGTAAATAGGGGACCAAAGCAAATATATTATATAAATTAGTTAAAACCATGAAGGGAAGCTGAAGCTTCAGAAATCTAGCCCCTGGTGTCAGCTTGTTTATAGATAGGCCTTACTCTGAAGTAAGTCACTTCCACTGAGAGTAAGTCTTTTGGAATTGGGGCAGACTTATACTCAAAGCAACTTTTTTGGAATTAGTCCCAAAATTTCCACCATCAGCTTGAAAACTATGAATCCTGCCTCTCCAGTGTTTCCTCTCAAATTATTCTATCAGAAAGCCTTCACATTCCCTCATGTAGCCTCATTGCTTCCTTGCTTGCTTACTTCTAGAACGAAAATATTTAACTGCTTTGCATCTCCTGTATGGTGGATTCTCCAGTTCTTATTATATGTGCACCTTTATCTGTACTCTGTCATCTAATGTGATGTCATTTGTGAAAAACTGCAGAACTGTACACAATTAGCATGATGCTGATATGTTGTCCTTTTATTAAAAAAGAAAGAAGCAAAAGGCAGTAGAATGATTATAGACCATAAAGTTCAGCCTCCATTATTAAGAAAATTATTCAAGAATTTTTCTATGAAGTTAAAGCAAAAGGCAGTTAGTATTAATCAGACAAATATAATATCAGAGCTATACCAAAGAGCTTGTTAAGCAATTAGATATTCTGTGGCAAACTGAGCTTAGCAAGAGAAAAGGATCACTTACCAATATTGCATTTTTTTGTAAAATTGATAACATTTCACAGATTTATAAAGAAATTGTATATGACAAACTTTGATTTACGATTAGTGTCATGGATCTGAACATATGGTATAAGAGGGAAAAGAAGTTTATTGGTTTTGTTGGCAAGCGACGATTGGGTTACTCATTTTTTTTTTTTTTTACAAGAGAGAACAAGGAAAATTCTTTAATGAATTGCTCAGAATCACATGGTAGACAGAAGGTATTAAGTGCTGTATGTAATATGCAGTTGTTTTCCATATATGACTCTGTAGACTTAGAGAAAGCATATGACAGGGTGCCTAGAGAGGAGATGTGGTATTGTATGAGGAAGTCAGGAGTGTCAGAGAAGTATGTAAGAGAGGGACAGGATATGTACAAGGGTAGTGTGACAGCAGTGAGGTCTGCAGTGGGAGTGACGGATGCTTTTGAGGTGGAGGTGGGGTTACATCAAGGATCAGCTCTGAGCCCTTTCTTATTTGCAATGGTGATGGACAGGTTGACAGACGAGATCAGACAGGAGTCGCCGTGAGCTATGATGTTTGCAGATGACATTGTGATCTGTAGTGAGAGTAGGGAACAGGTGGAGGAGACCCTAAAGAGATGGAGATATACTCTAGAGAGAAGAGGAATGAAGGTCAGCAGGACTAAGACAGAATATATGTGTGTGAATTTGAGGGAGGATAGAGGAATGGTGAGGATGCAAGGAGTATAGGTGGTGAAGGTGGGTGAGTTTAAATACTTAGGGTCAGTAGTTCAGAGTAACGGTGAGTGTGGAAGAGAGGTGAAGAAGAGAGTACAGGCAGGATGGAGTGGGTGGAGAAGAGTGTCAGGAGGGATTTGTGATAGACGAGTACCTGTAAGAGTGAAAGGGAAGGTCTACAAGAGGGTAGTGAGACCAGCTATGTTATATGGGTTGGAGACAGTGGCATTGAGAAAAAGGCAGGAGTTTGAGCTGGATGTGGCAGAGTTAAAGATGTTAAGATTTGCACTGGGTGTAACGAGGGTGGACAGAATTAGGAATAAGTATATTAGAGGGTCAGCCCAGGTTGGAAGGTTTGGAGACAAAGCCAGAGAGGCAAGATTATGTTGGTTTGGACATGTGCTGAGGAGGGATGCTGAGTATATTGGGAAAAAGATGCTAAGGATGAAGCTACCAGGCAACAGGAAAAGAAGAAGGCCTAAGATAAGGTTTATGGATGTGGTGAGAGAGGACATGCAAGTGGTTGATGTGATAGATGCAGAGGACAGGAAGAAATGGAAACAGGTGATCCACTGTGGCGACCCCTAATGGGAACAGCCGAATGAAGATGATGAATCCTGGACAATCCTGGTAGGGTCATTTCCATATCTGTAAGTTTCAAAAAGGTTTGGAGTAAGTGGAGAAAAGTGATGCTGATCTTATTACAGATGAATATTACTTATTTTTTGTAATGATCTGTACCTCACTGTGGATTTCAGTTGTATTTAAAGTTTGATTATGACCTGCTGGATATTGCTGATTTAAAATATTTAGAATTTAGAAGGACAAGTGAGAAAAGTTAAGTAATGTTTGATTTATAGAAACCGTTGCAGGGATATTTTTTTCATTAATAAGAGGTTTCTAATTACTCTGTAGGTGGCAGACATGCAACCTGAGCAGGCAAAGCAGATTGAGTATAACCTTTCAAGTTAAAAACACAATGATGTAATCCCTCAAGACAGGGAGGAGTTAGCCCATGTGTTGTTCACAGTAAACATCAGTTTGTGAGCTATAAATTAACTATGCAATCATACAGGGAGTACTGTGTTTGGTGTCCTATTAAGGCCTAAGTCGGAAGTACCAAACAGAATAACAGATTGATGCAGCAGTTGCAGATACAATGTTCTGCAGTAAATGAGTGACTTAAAATATAGCTGGTATTACAGTAATACTGCCATATTAGAGCATTTTTTTTATTTTCAAAGAGCCTTAAACAGGATCTAGTGAAAGTTCAAGTTACTTAAAATAAAATGCTCTCTCCAAATGATTTTTTCTTTTTGATTTTTTTATCCCACATCTTTGCTGACCATCTACCCTGTACACTCATTTGTTCCCCAGGGTGAAATTCCTAAAGCCAGTTCATTTCTTATGCGGTGGAGAGAACTATCAGGTGATGTGAATTTTGAATACACTACTGTGGATTGTGGACTGGCTGGATTTTGTCACATGGCAGTCATTTAAGGATTAGCCCCTGGGGTACAGAAAGGGCTTACTCTGTTGTAGAAACATTTATTCCAAAGGTAATCCCAAGCAGTTCAGAGACCACTCTCCTAATGTAGCTTAATATGGTCAGTGGTCTCTGTGGTGAAGCTGAATGCAAATGTGGCAGTCCAGGAGTATGGCTAGTGTTAACTAGCCATGTGCTGTTCCACAGAGATAGCAGTAGGACTAGAACAATTTGGCATAGAAATTGAGATTCACTCTACTGCGTTATTTTTCTCAAGTGGAGGAAAAGAAGCATATGCCATCTTTTCATGGTGTGTAACCATATGGACTGTTCATAACTTGTAGCACCATTACAGGCAGCCACCAATGAGCCATCCATTTGTGTGCCTTTATGTATCTACATACAGCTGTGTGGGTGTCTACATGTCTGGATGTGTATGAGTGTCTGTATATGTGCCTTTATGTTCTGGCAGGTGTCTCTGCAATTGTGATGTGTAGGCTGGTAGGAATAACATTAGAATGGTCATGTCCGCCATACAGTATTCAGAGACATAATTAACTGTGAATTATTTCTTTATTGGTTCAGCTTTCCTTTGTGATTTTTGATATTGTGTTAATTGGCAATCTTGCTTTGGTCAATTAGAAATGACAGTGATAAGCTTTCTGAATCCCATGGAGCATTTGTTTGTGAGTTTTGTAGCAAGAGAGCTTGTGTATTCATTAAGTTGCTAATTTTTGTTATATTTAATAAAGTTTTTTTCTGGTTCCTGAGATGGGTTTTTGATTTTAGGGAGAGTCAGATCAACCAGGAGCGGGAGCCTAAATCCACTTTGTGGGAGAACAGATTTTCTGTTAAACCCAAATCTCTTTTTTGTGCATGCATGTAGAGATAGGATGGGCAGTGTGCTAATGTCACATACATTCATGCCTTCAGTGTTTGAGTGACAGAATCCAAGACCCCTACCCACTTATGGGCAGCACTTCCCTGCCTTTTATGGTACTTACCAGAGATTCAGCCACAGACAATATGTCCAGATATGTATTCCTCCCCTCTCCTATATGAAAGGTGAACAGGCTAAACTATTGGTGCAAAAATTTTCATTTCCAACGTACTAGTTTTATATAAATTCTGTCTTGACTTCACTCATTGAAAATTCCAGAGCCATTTCTTACTGCACTGGACACTGCTCATAATGTTGAGGAAGTTTCTGATGGTATCCACTTGTCTGTTTTTAACTTAATCTGTTGAATAGGTAATCTGTTGAACTAGACTGCTTAATTAAACCTTTAGGTCACATGTTTACATCAACAGTGTGTGTTTGGGGTAGGCTGCTTCATCTATCTTTATATATCTTCCCATATTTTGTAATCTGAGCATTTTACCTTGAACGTGATGCTCTTTATCATCCTTGAACTATCCTGTATATTTCCAGCAATGCAGGGAGTATTTCTTTTGTCTAAAAAGGTCCTCAAACTACCTTGACATAATCTGTACCAGAAACCTTCTCATCCTTAAGTTTGAATGAGTGATGAAGATCTCCTTGCTGAGATGTGATATCAAAATTACTTATTTCCCTTTAGAACTTTTATTTTTTCTAAAAATATTTTCCATCCTGTCCTAATGTTTTGCAGATATATGCCTAGTGATCTGTACTTGGTGAATCAAATTAACTAACTAAAAATAAGCTTTACATTACTACCCTCAAACATCATAAAGCACTAAAACATTTCTGCGCACGAGCTCCACAGTCTCTTCTGAATGGTATTAGATGTGTTTCACAGTAATATAGTTTTCATTCTGCATCTGATAAGTCAGGGAAAACAGACTTTAGAGAAGTCGCAGAAAAGCAACAGGGTCTACTCCTAATGGCATGTTGGTGTAGAATAGGTAAACTTAATATAAAATCTGAAGAAGGGAAATGGTGGAAAATAAATGCTGCTGACAAAGTAGAAAAAACCCCCCAGAAATTTGAAATTAAATAAATTATAGGGCTGGGATGTTCAAGACAGCAACAAAATGACTGGCAGCATATGAAGATTGTGTTTCAAATTGGGTACATGTATGAATAGTGATTAAATAAGGTTATAATTAACTGGAATTGGTAGAATATAAAATTGAAGAGAACTGTAATTATTTTACAAAAAATAATATACAAGGAATACTTGCTCATTAAAAATCATTATAGATATGCCTGGTGGTGATTTTTGGTCTTTTATTCACTGTTCAGGATTATAAACATGTAACTAGCAGAAAACATATTTTATTAACAAAAGATGCAGGTTCCATATAGAAGGATCCGGAAATGCTTCATTTTTTTTGAGAATGCATATTCTATCCCAGTGTTCTACTGTTGACTCTAAATCAAGGGAATAGCATGTACTGTAGAGTAAAGAATGAAGAGGTATGCATAAAGATGGTCTTGTTACGCAGACCAGTTTTATTTATCTAGAGAGTATATAAAGCCATAACGTTAACAAAGCTGCTTAGATGCTTTTTATATTTTTATGAATATGGAAGAACAATGTAATAGCTTTATTGCATACTCCAGAGAAAACCTTTACCACTTTAGTGCATATTACTGCTTCTGTGCAGCTGACCAAGTTTGTATTAGCCAGTCATTAACTAGTATTCATTATTTTTGATCTCCCCCTTCCTGTCTCTCATTTTCTGTTATGCAGAGCACTGCATCAGCAGTTTGCCTTTTTCTTCATTTCCCCGAGCATACCATTTTAAAATGATTTTATTTCAATGAATAAAATAAAACCATACTACCACCTCTTACTAAAATAGACATATTTTGAAGATATCTTATTTGTAATTGCAATATACTGGTACAAATGACTTTGGGCATTGAAGTCTGGCATTAATCTTGACTTAATGTTACGAAGAATGGCAGTCAATATTTTATAAAGCCTTTCAGCACAAAACCAATAGTCACATTTGCTCTAAAGCAGAAACATGTTAACACTAGCCCTCCATCTGTGTTGAAGTAGTTGGATTTGTAATACACAGTACTGTGTATTATGACATAAGATAATCAACTTGCAGCCTTCGGCCAATGTAATATAATCAGGTACAGCTTGCGGTATTCATTCTGGTGCAGCAACAAGGGATTTTACAGTGGTAAAGATCTTGAATGCAAATCACATGGTCTGTTTTGAAATCTTATTTTTTTAGATTTCCTTATGCTGCAAATATGAAGAAAAAAACTATTTTATCTTTCATCTCAACTTGACAGAATGAGAAAGAAAATTTTAGGATTTCAAAACTAAATGAACGATAACATGTTTCCTAGCAGATTGTAAATTATTCTATGCATGTAAAAAAGGTTCTTGTTAAGGTTAGAACATATCTGTCAGTATGATATTGCAGCTTGCTATTGTCCATAACATGAGAATTATTTATACATAAATAAGAATCTTACTTTTTAAATGGAATAAACTGAATTTCTAGCTATACTGCATTCATTTGTTTGCTCCCTTTAATAAGTGAGATAGATTACTCTGGAGACAGTTTTTTTTTTTTTTTTAGGCCAAGGCCCAAACATAAACAATAAAGCAAAAAGACAAATGAGTGACTGAAATATCCAGCTATAATGCATTTATTTGTTAACTGTTTTAATAAGGGAGATAAGTCTGGAGACATTTTTCAGACCGAAGCCCAATCATTAAAAAATAAAGGCAAACAACATATCACAATATTTTCTCATCTTAGACATGGTAAATAAGCCCTAGGGAATATTACAAAGAGTGCTTAAGACCTATGGGAGGCATCTGCCAGGTAATTAATGCTGTCATTGTATAACCTGGAATATGATGTAGAAGTTATGTTAATTAGCTATGAATGACTGAGATGCTGCTGTTATTCCTTTGCCATCCATATCTTACTGGAGTATGCTAACAGTATAGCTTATTGGAGGTAGTTACTCTCCACAGAGCTCTAAATCCTATAACTGCACTGCAAAAGAGGGGTATGCATATCGTGTCTTTCTAATTAAAAAAGAAACATAATCATTCAGCTGAGAAGCAAGCTACAATAATTTTAATAGTGATTACTGTAAAAAAGTGTTACTAGGTAAACAATGAATTATAAAGCTGAACCACCCCATTCAGCATTATGTAGTTATGTCCTTATGTTCTACTCACTGTTTCATCATTTAAGCCTTCATTACCTTACTCTAGATATCTACTGAACATGAGTGTTACCGCTCTACTACACAAAGATTATGCAAAACACATTTTCCTGGAGTGACTAAAATAAGTAGCATCACCATTATATAATGAGCATGGCCTTGACACCTTAAACAGTAAAATGGAAACCGATAAAGGTCCACTTTATACTGCTGCTGTAATTCCGTGCACAGCTCCCTAATGGTTGTCGCTGTCAATGTCTGTGCACAGTATCAGCATCATATTAGTCATTGTGTCAGCTAGCAGTGGGAAGGGGCATTAGATATTGGTTCAACATTTTGCACTCCTACGTGTGCAGATTTTTAAAATGGTTAAATTTCATAAAACTTCTGACCACTTTTCACTTTCTAAACCACTAAGATTCAATCCCATTTGGCAATGCTGTCTTTCGAAGGACAGCAGTCTGCCCAAAGGAGGAAATTGCACGGTTGCATGTCGGTTAGCTAGGGCTAAATTATTCCCGGCTCCACCAAGTCTCCTCTTCAGTTTTTCCTGTCTAACTCTCAACGTAAGCACTTAAAAAGCATCCTACAGTTCAGCACTTGCTCAGACCTAATAACAAGCACTAATATACCCCGACACTTGATTGCCCAGCAGGGGAAGGCTCATTATTCACCCCTCACCAACCAAGCGACTAAGCAGCTCACCCTACTATTCAGGCATGACCAAAGGGCAATTTCAGGTATACTCTCCAGTCCAGCTGGTGAACCTGGGTATCACGAGGCAATGTTACAACTGCCTCATGTACACAGACAACCCTTTCCTCCTACCACAAAACATTAACATATGCGAGAGATGCAATTATATAGCTAAACTGGAGGCTAAGCGCTCTCCACCCAAGACTGGAACAGACAGTTATGAGGAGAAGATTAACACTTGCACCACACCTCCAGCCTCACATAGACATACTAAACCAGCACTGTCAAACAATACACATAAATACACTATCATACTTGGAGGCTCTAAATAAAAACCTGCAAAAGCATCAGAGACCTCCAAAGCAGACACCCAAGAAACCTGCACCTCCCGTCACTAACCAGACAACACACAAAACACAAAATCAGTGTGCCACACAATCACAGCCCTTAAGGCGAAATAACATACCTAACACACTATTAATAGGCGACTCTATAGTCAGGCACACTGACGTCCCACTCACTAGGCTGGACAAGGAGAAGGTTACTGTTAGCTGCCTGTTGGGAGACAGAATTCGCCACATAAAACAACCACTCAGGTCACTCCAGAACAAGTACAAATATGACTCTGTCATTGTTCATGTTGGTGTGAATGACCTGAGATGTACTTCCCTGGACTACATGAAAAGAGACATGGAAGAGCTCTCTGATCATGTAGCCCAGGCGGGTACGACCCTGACCCTGAGTAGCATCCTGCCCTCACCAAGAATGATGACGCAGTATAAAGAAAACATGATCAATTTCACCAATTGTCTAAGCTTCTGGTATCATTCAAACGGGATCCAGTGTCTGTCAGCCTGGGATGACATGCTCAACAGGCCTCGTTGCTTCACAAGAGACTGCTTGCACCTGTCACCCCTAGGCTTTTGAATACTGGCCAAGGCTCTTGCTGCCACCATAGTGCCTTTTTTAGGCAAGGCTCAAAAGTCAAACCCACCTCTGTAAACAGCACAAATAAAAAAAATTGGGATTATGCTACTCAACGCCAGGAGTCTCAAAATGCATGTGCTCGAATCCCTCCTCAGTATGGAGAATGTCGACATCTGTGCAGTAACTGAAACATGGTTCAAGGCTCCACAGAGCACCCCAGCACTACTGGGCTACAACTCATAAAACACATTTTGGCCACAAAACATGGACTGAAACACAAAAGGGGGGTGTATCCATATTCATCAAGGATACCTGCACCTCCAGGTTAGTGGCGCAGTATGATACCTCTAAGATCATCCATGTGCAACTAACATTGGGCAAATCAGCAGTGCAAATTGTGGCCTGCTACAGATCACCCTCCATGACCCAGGACCACCACTCCGCCTTTCTGGAGACACTGGAAAACATGAAGGTCCTACCGAACACCCTGATAATGGGCAATTTCAATTACCCTACTGTTAACTGGGAAAACTACTCAAGTACAAACTCCCAGGTCCAGCGCTTCGTGGAATTTATAGACTCAAATGCCCTGGATCAGTTGGTAAACTCCTACCAGAGGTGAAAACATATTGGACCTGGTCATCACCAACATGGGCGACAGATGTTCCGCACCTGAGGTCAACACGTCACTGGTTAGATCAGACCATAAACTCTGGATGTCCACACCACCCAACCACTCCCAACCAAGGAAAGCACAGTAAAAAACTTTTCTATAGCAAACTTCACCTTACTTAAGACAGAGATGGTACGTTTCACAGCCCCCACTGTAAAGGATAACAGTGTCCAAGATGCAGGAACCTTTACAAATGCACTCTATGAGCACCTACAAGGATGCATGGATCATGCCATCCCTAGCAAAACCAAGACACACTCCCCTAAGAGAAGGAAATCAGTCTGGTGGAACCCTGCCATAAACAGGCTATACAATAGAAGGAGGAAACTAGTTCATAAAAAAGCAAATCCTGAGAAGGAAAGACATCCCTGATCAGTATCAGTAAGAAACTAAGGTCCCTCATAAAATCATCCAAGGCAAACTTCGAAAGAAAAATAGCCAAAGATTTGAAAGATAACCACAAAACCTTCTTTAGCTATGTCAAGAATCTAAGTGGCAACTCACAGATATGCTCTGAGCTAATGCAAAATAGCACAAAATATACTGAACCTACTAATATTGCCAACATCTTGGCAGATAGATTCAGTGCAAGCTTCACCCCCCTCTCATCCCCAAAAGGGCCCACAACAATACCAGAAAAGTGTAGCGTCCCAGAAATCATGGATGCACATGTGAAAACAGCCCTTTCAAAAGCCAAAAGCACAGTGTCAATGGGGCCAGATGGTGTCCCAGGCTGCATCTTGCACAAACTACAGAACGAACTAACCCCCCACCTAAACACACTCTTCAACCTCAGCCTCTCTGCAGGCTACATGCCCATAGAATGGCACACAACAACGGTTATTCCGCTCCACAAAGGAGGGGCCACAACTGATCCTGGTAACTGTCGCCCCGTAAGCCTGACTAGCCTGGTCTGCAAGGCTGTGGAGCACATCATCATGGAACTCCTTAACAAAGACATTGGGAACCTCCAAACACTTGACCCGACCTGGTTCGGCTTTGGTAAGGGCAGATCATGCCTACTAAACATGGTTGAGTTCTTCGAGACAGTCACCAAGGCCATAGATGAGGGGAAGGTGGTTCACACAGCCTACCTTGACCTCGCCAAGGCTTTTGACACCATTCCCCACTCAGGAGTTATAGAAAAACTCACCATCCTGAACATAAACCCCTACATCACGAGAATGGTTGCCAACTGGCTTACAGACAACTCACACGGTAAGAATGGCGGGCTCCAGGTCCAACTCTAAATCAGTCACAAGTGGTGTCCCACAAGGCTCGGTCCTGGGACCCTTACTGTTTGGCATATACTTCTCAGGAATACAGGCAAACACAGGAGGACTGTGGCTAACCAAGTTCGCTGATGACTGCAAACTGGGAGCCATAATTGACTCTCTGGCTGACACAGACATTCTCCAAAACGGCCTTACTGAGATGGACACCTGGTGTCAAAGTCATGGTCTCAAGCTAAATGCCAAAAAAAATGCATAGTCATTCCGTTTGGGAAAAACAAAACACCCATGAATTACCACATAGGTGGCAGCCCCCTTAATACAGAGGAGGTAATAAGAGATCTGGGGACCCAGGTAGATAGTAATCTCTCCTTTGACAAGCATATTGCCATAGTAGTTAGGAAATCCTTCTATGTAGTCCATCTAATTACTAAAGGGTTCGCATCTACAAATAAAGAGGTTATAGTGCCCCTCTACTCATCAGACCCATCATAGAGTGCAATGCCCCATTTGGGATGTACCTCACAAGACACTTCCAACAGCTGGAAAGACCACAAAAGTACCTCACCAAGAGGATTACTGTCCTCAAACATGTATCCTATGCAGCCCAACTGGAAAAACTCTGGCTGTACTCAGTGGCATATTGCTTACTCAGAGGTGATCTTTGCCTGACTTACAAAGTCATGTCCAACTCAGAATTGATGGACATGCTCTACCTAAAGAAATCCAAGTCACTACGAGCCACTCGCTCTAGTGAGCTAAATCTCGCCACAACAATAAATAGAACATGCTGGAGGGATAGATTCCTGTCACAGAGACTCTCCATGCTTTGGAACAAAATTCCTAACTACATTAGGCAGATCCCCTCACTAACACTCTTCAAGAGAAACCTTGACGAGTGGATGGGTAACAGAAAATACACCCCTGGGATCGCTTCATTGGCTCTTCTTGACAGAGGCTCAGTGAATTAATAAATGGGGTGGCGAAAGCTGACACACTCTGGCTAGGCTTATAAATGCCTTCGGGTAAATAGCGTAGTACCTACCTATGAACTTAAATTAAGCATATCAGGCTGCCATCTTCAGATAGGTCGGGGCTGCATTGCTTTTCTTTGGCTCCTTAACAAAAGACGAATGCCTTCCCCCATGTGGAATATTTCTCTTAAAATTTCTAGTTTACCAGAAATGTGGATGGGATGTGTAGAAGTTAAGAAGAAATTAAATGGGTTCATAGCTTAGCAGTGCCTTTGTGGGACACTTTAAGACTAGCAAATTATCCCATTTGGTGCTTAAAATTAGGCTATCCTGTTGGAGTTTAGGTTCATTTAACCCTTAGAAGATTTCTACGTACATATTATAGAGTTTTGAGGCATTCTATTTAGGACATATTGTTTAGGCCTGGTATACTTTTTTGTACGATATTTCTGTGGGTGTTTCAGTTGCAGCATATGCCTGGGCAGATAAATGCCAGATGGGAATTTATACTCTATGATTGGCCTAATGAGGACAGTGTAGAGAGAGACAATGACACATGGATCTAGAAGCAATCCCCTCATTTATGAGCTGCATAATATACAAGGACATCTTTACCACAGTGTACACATGTTGGCAAAAGGTAGGTCACTATCCTCATAAGTTCCAAAGCTCCAAACTACTGGGTCAGCTCTTAGAAGTATGTTGTCAGAGAAGATGATGATGCAATTTTTTGCTGCTAGCATTTGTCCATGCGTTTTGCACTCGATACTTGTTTGGGACAAGCCTTCCTGTAGGATGACTGAGTCTTTTATGGGATGTAATCACTGCATTTAGCTTGCAGTCATCTGCAAATTTAGCTAGAGCCCTTTGGTTTGGGGTTTTATTTCTAAAAAGCAGATGCTGAACTGAACAAAACAGATCCCAGCACTGAACCTAGGGGGATTCTGCTGGTCGTTCTGTGAAAGTAGCTACCCTATTTTAATCTCCTGCATTGCATCTGTCAGCCAGTTGGCAATCCAGTGGGTAATGAAGGGAGTTATTTATAATTTAAGCGTTTTATGATGCTTGAATGAGGGACTGTGTTAGAAGCCTTGACCAGGTCAAGGTAAACGGTGTCTGCCATTCTACTTTCATCTCCTGCTTTGGTGATTTGTTTTTAAAATCTACCAAGTTGAGTAAGCGTTACTTGCCTTTGATAAATCCAAACTGAGATGGGTGCAGTGTTTGGAGGTTCCCCATGTTGTTGATTTAATTCCATAATATTTCATTCTTTGGTCTTGCATATGAGGTGCCCCCCACCACCACCTTATGCAGAGGAATCAAAGTCAATAGGAACAACGTTGCGTAGGACAAAACTCTCTCCACGAAAAACAAAAATCACAGTAAAAAATCAGGAGACACTACACATGTCCAGGAGTAATGGAAAACTAAAGATTTATTGTAAGCACTTTCACGTTGTCTCACGCAGTGCTTCTTCAGAGAATCTATCACGTACATTCACAAATTTCAATTAAGAAATTTCCAGTTGAGATAAAATCAAAACACGTCACAAATGGCATGACACAATGCTCAAATGCATCACTAAAACAGTACAGTTGAAAGAACTCTCTATTTATAATAGAAAACAAAAAAAAATTGATATTAAATATAAAAGCAGCTTCAGTGCTATTTATGCCTGTTTAATGGTACAGTATATTACATACTCTAACATCAAAGTCAATGCTTTCATATACTTTATTGTACACTCCATCCTAGCCCTGCAGGATTCCCAGCAGTTAATGTCAAGAAACATTTTTAATGAATTTCCTACATTTGGAATGAAAGGACACTAAACCTCAATGTGTTATCAGATAGCAAACATGTAAAGCTGCTGTCAAATCTTAATATAAACAAAATAAAGAAAATGCCTCTTGAAAAGGTGACCGCTGTAATTCTATAGTAGATCATACAAAAAATGCCATAACAGCAAGTTTCTCAATACCAGCATAGCTAGTCTCAGTGCATAGTGAAGTCATATGATGAAAGCATAGTCAGAAATACTGATAGAAACTACAGAAATTTAAAGCACCCTAATACAATCAAACATACTTAGTGTAAATTAGACATCCAACCAAAACATCTGAAATTCATCAGAAGCAGTAGAAATTAGAAGTGTATATTCCATACATAAAGCGAATAAACATGAAAGTTAGTGTATTCTATAAAACAAATACAAACAACATAATTAAATGCTGTTCAGTCAAGAGCTCTGTTTCATAACCAAGCAAATATATATATATATATATATATATATATATATATATATATATATATATATATATATATATATATATATATATATATATATATATATATATGTGTATACATACACACACACATTATTATTCTAGTCAATTTTGAGAAAATATGAAAAATATAAAAATGAAGCCACTAATCTCCAAGTTAACCTATGCTAAAATAACAAGTCTCAACATGACAGTGATGTCACTAGTTTAAAATGCACAGCACAAGGGTATATATTGGCATATAATTTGGAACATAGGACAAATTAATGAAAGCGTGGTGTGCCAGTCAAAACAGGTTTTAAACAGACACTTTTCATTTAGGCCATGCTATCTATATCAGCCTGTAGTCTGATAATCCATTTCTGTTCAGCTTGTTTAGTTCTATTCCTAATATTGGCTAGTATATTGTTCATATTCATTTCTAAAACTATAAATCTAAAAGAATCCAAAAAAATATCTCTTGTTTTCCCGCCTTACTAAGCTAGAATAGTCCAGTTTCAGAGCTTGCTGATCCCTGGGCTTTGTTTGCAGTTCCTGTTACTGAATCTTTACCTAATTTGGAACAGAGGAGGTTCCCTTGCTTACCAGTGGGAGTGGGAAGCATTGAGCTGCCTGTTGGTCCAGTTTTGTGAGGTTTCAGCCAGTAACTTGTAGTTTATTGGTCGTTTCGGCCAGTTCCTAGCTTCTTTCAGCCCCTGATATAAAACGCTAAACGCTTTTGGCTTGTACCTACTCAGAACAGATCCTCGTGGTCGCCAGCAGAGTAGTCCAAGCTTCAGACACCTAAGCAAGCGACTTTACCTGATTTAAGTATAATTTTGTGGCTTTCCACTTCTATTTATCTAGCAACTGTATTTCGCCTGCTTGCTGATACATTGTTACTGTTTTTCTGCATTTATTCTGTTTTTGCACTTGTTTCTCAATTTGTTACTTTTAAAATCTGTAACTGTTGCAAATTGTTTGTGTAGGCTGTGATAGCCGATTTATAGCATTTATAAGTGTTTACTGTATCTGTTTCTGCTTGTTTTCTGAAAAAAACATCTCTTGTTTTCCCGCCTTACTAAGCTAGAATAGTCCAGTTTCAGAGCTTGCTGATCCCTGGGCTTTGTTTGCAGTTCCTGTTACTGAATCTTTACCTAATTTGGAACAGAGGAAGTTCCCTTGCTTACCAGTGGGAGTGGGAAGCATTGAGCTGCCTGTTGGTCCAGTTTTGTGAGGTTTCAGCCAGCAACTTGTAGTTTATTGGTCGTTTGGGCCAGTTCCTAGCTTCTTTCAGCCCCCTGATATAAAAAACGCTAAAGGCGCGTTTTTTGGCTTGTACCTACTCAGCACAGATCCTCGTGGTGGCCAGCAGAGTAATCCAAGCTTCAGAGAGCTAAAAAAAGCAACTTTACCTGATTTAAGTATAATTTTTGTGGCTTTCCACTTCTATTTATCTAGCAACTGTATTTCGCCTGCTTCCTGATACATTGTTACTGTTTTTCTGCATTTATTCTGTTTTTGCACTTGTTTCTCAATTTGTTACTTTTAAAATCTGTAACTGTTGCAAATTGTTTGTGTAGGCTGTGATAGCCGATTTATAGCATTTATAAGTGTTTACTGTATCTGTTTCTGCTTGTTTTCTGAAAAAAAAAAAACCCAAAATATCTCTTGTTTTCCCGCCTTACTAAGCTAGAATAGTCCAGTTTCAGAGCTTGCTGATCCCTGGGCTTTGTTTGCAGTTCCTGTTACTGAATCTTTACCTAATTTGGAACAGAGGAGGTTCCCTTGCTTACCAGTGTGAGTGGGAAGCATTGAGCTGCCTGTTGGTCCAGTTTTGTGAGGTTTCAGCCAGTAACTTGTAGTTTATTGGTCGTTTTGGGCCAGTTCCTAGCTTCTTTCAGCCCCCTGATATAAAAATACTGTTGCACACTAGGGCAGCGTTAAGCAGATTTAAACTATTAGGGCTACCTAAATTACACTCTTCAAATTTTCCTTAAAACTACCTTTCTCGAACTATACTACTGATCTAATCAGCGTATCCTATAACTTAAAAGATCATCTCTACTTGACTCCAAGTAGACTATTCTCTATCTGTTAAACCTAGCACTTGCTCCTACAGTACTTATTACCTTGATACGGCACTCTTGTCATAGATAGTACCCCAAAAAGGCAACCCCCCCATTTCTCGGTCACCCACATCCCCGGAATCTTTTTTAAAGTTTTTTGTCTATCCTTCTAGCATGTCGAGGGATCAGTTGCTAGTGTCCTCTCCTGCTCAGCTGGTGAACCTGGGAATATTGAGGCAATGTTACAATTGCCTCATGTACACAGACAACCCTCTCCTCCTCCCACAAAACACAAATACATGCGAGAGATGCAACTATATGGCCAAACTGGAGGCTGAGCTCTCTCAACATTGGACTGGCAAGACCAGTCAGGAGGAGAAGGTTACCACACGCACTATAGACCCAGTCTCACATAGTACCATTACAACCTCAAATCATACACATAAACACACAAAGACATACTCGGAGGCTCTGATCAAAAATCTACCAAAACAGCAGAGGCCACCAAAGCAGACACCCAAACAACCATCACCTCAGAACACAACACCTGCAACACATAGACCTCACAGTCAGAGTGTCAAACAGTCACAGCCCTTAAGGCCAAACACAATGCCAGACACACTAGTCATTGGTGACTCCATAGTCAGACACACTGACGTCCCGCTCACCAGACTGAGTAAGGAGAAGGTCACAGTAAGCTGTCTGTCGGGCGCTAGAATCCGCCACATAACGCAAGCACTCAGGTCTCTCAACAGCAGGTACAAATATGACTCAGTCATTGTCCACGCTGGTGTAAACGACCTGAGACGTACCTCCTTGGACTACATGAAAAGAGACATTGAGGAGCTCTCTGATTATGTAGCCCAGGCAGGTATGACCCTGACCTTGAGCAGTATCCTACCTTCACCAAGAATGATGCCACAATACAGAGATAAGATGATCAGCTTTAACAATTGGCTTAAACACTGGTGTCATTCAAAGGGGATCCAGTATCTGTCTGCCTGGGATGACATGCTGGACAAGCCACTCTGCTGCAAGGGACGGCTTGCACCTGTCAACCCTGGGATTCCGGATATTGGCAAAGGCTCTTGCCACCCCATAGTGCCTTTTTAGGCAAGGCTCAAATTCTAAACCTACCACCCTAGAACACAAAAAGGAAAAACTAAGGGTAATGCTGCTCAATGCCAGAAGTCTAAATCTCAAAATGCAGGCCCTTCTCAGTATGGAGAACATCGATGTCTGTGCTGTGACAGAAACCTGGTTCAAGGCTCCTGAGAGCACCCCAGCGCTATCAGGTTTTACCTCATATCATGCTCCGCCCCAAAATCCGGACAATACCAAGAAAGGAGGAGGGTATCCATATTCATCAAGGACACCCACACCTCAAGACTGGTGGCAACGCATGATGCATCGGAGACCATCCAGGTGCAATTAACCGTAGGCAAGACTGCTCTGCAAATTGTAGCATGTTACAGGCCACCCTCACAAACTCAGGAACCTCACATGGCCTTCCTGTAAACACTAGAGGGGATAAATGTATCACCAAACACCATCATACTAGGTGACTTCAATTACCCTAATATAGACTGGGAACACTACTCAAGCCCAAACACCCTAGCCCAAAAGTTCCTGGAATTCATAAACTCAAATGCCATGGAACAACTAGTCACCATCCCCACAAGAGGAGATAACATACTTGATCTCATCATCACGAACATGGGAGCACAATGTTCAACACCGGAAGTATACCCCTCACTGGTGAGATCAGATCACAAACTAATCTCGCTGGAGGTCCTCATCCCACCCCACCTGAAATAAAAAGACCACAGTAAAGAACTTCTCAAAGCCGACTTCACACTTCTAAAGACTAGTGTGGTCTCCTTTAAGGCCCCGAACCGGCGGAAAACAGTACTCAAGCCGCTGAATCACTTACAAATGCCTTCTACCAGCACCTGCAGGACTGCATGGATAAGGCAATCCCAAGCAAAACAAAGACTCTTTGTACCAAAGGCAAGCGTCCAGTCTGGTGGACCCCAGCCATAAACAAACTCTACAACAAAAGGAGGAAGCTACTACAAGATAGAGCAAAATCCTTAAAAGGTAAGACACCCTTGATCACTATAAGTAAAAACTAAGAGCTCTCATAAAATCATCCAAAGCAAATTTCGAGAGAAAAATAGCTAAAGACTCAAAAGACAATCATAAGGCCTTCTTTAGCTATGTTAGAAACCTAGGAGGAAACTCCCAGATATGCTCAGAACTAGTTCAAAATGATGTGAAGATTACTGATCCTACAGACATTGCCAACATACTGGCTGACAGGTTCAGTGCAAACTTCTCCCCTCCCCAAAAGGAGAGATATCTATACCAAACGATTGCAGCCCCCAAACATCTCCAGCGCCAAGTGAGAACTGCTCTCTCCAAAGCAAAAACACAGCATCCATGGGACCTGATGGTGTCCCCGGCTGTGTGCTCCACGAACTCAATGAGGAATTAAACCCACAGCTAGGACAGCTGTTTAATCAAAGTCTTACCTCTGGATCCAGGAGTGGCCTGCAACTGTGGTCCCACTTCACAAAGGCGGTGCCTCCACCGACCCTGGAAATTACCGCCCATTAGCTTGACAAGCCTTATCTGCAAAGCCATGGAGAGGATCATAATGGACCTCATAAATAAAGACATAGGAATTTGCAGACTTTGGATCCAACCCAGTTTGGCTTTGTCAAAGGCAGATCATGCCTTTTAAACTTGGTTGACTTTTTCAAACAGTCACCAAAGCCATTGATGAGGGAAAGGCAGTCCATACAGCCTACCTTGATCTGGCTAAGGCCTTCGATACAATACCCCACTGGTATCATTGAAAAACTCATCAGCTTAAATGTTAACCCATACATCACAAGATGGGTTGCAAACTGGCTGAGTGACAGAACCCACAGGGTCAGAGTTGCTGGCGCCATGTCAGACTCAAAGCCTGTCACAAGTGGTGTCCCACAGGGCTCAGTCCTGGGCCCACTCTTGTTTGGCATCTACTTTTCAGTACAAGCAAACACAGGAGGGTTATGGCTGACAAAGTTTGCAGATGACTGCAAACTGGGCCATAGTAGAAAACACATCTGACACAGATATCCTTCAGAAGCGTCTCACAGGAATGGATAACTGGTGCCAGAGCGACGGCCTAAAGTTAAATGCCAAAAATGCATAGTCATACCCTTTGGGAAAAACAAGGTTACCCCTAGCTACCAAATAGGTGGCAATCCACTGAGCACAGAAGAAGTTATCAGGGACCTGGGGACCCAGGTTGATAGTAGTCTGTCATTCGACACCCATGTAGCTAAAGTAGTCAGGAAGACCTTCTACATTGCCCACCTTATCATGAAGGGATTCTCATCTAGATCAAGGGAGGTCATAGTCTCCCTTTACTCATCACTCATCAGACCAATGATTGAGTACAATGCCCCATTCGGAATGCATCTGACCCGACACTTGCAGCAGCTGGAGAGGCCACAAAAGTTCCTCACCAAAAGGATAAAGGGTCTCAAAATCTGTCCTATGCTGCCCGACTGAAAGAACTCCAGCTCTATTCAGTCGCTGCTCAGAGGTGACCTTTGCCTAACATACAAGGCCATGTCAAACCCAGATTTGATGAATATGCTTCACCTCAAAAATCTAGATCCATCAGAGCCACAAGGGCGGAGACTTAAACCTTATTAATAGGACGTGCTGGAGGGATAGATTCATCACCCAAAGACTCCCTATGCTGTGGAACAAAATCCCGGTACATGTGAGGCAGAGCACCTCGCTGGCCTTGTTCAAGAGAAATCTTGACCAATGGATGGGAGATCGCAGATATACCCCAGGGATTACCTCAGTGTCACTGCTCGACAGAGGCACAGCAAAATAATTGGTATAGTTCCCCATACTAAAGGGGTGGCGTTGGGCTAGGCTTGTAAATGCCCTCGGGCAGATAGCCTAGTATGAACCTATGAACCTATTAGTCTCAGTAACATGCTTAGCAGTTGCTACTGTAGTATCCTTCTTATTAATCTTATGTATGTGTTCTCTCACTCTTTCCCTTTACATTCTATTTGTTTTCCCAACATAAAACTTTAAACATGCTGTACATAAGGCCAAATATACAAGATCATGTGTAGAACAGTCAGTATAAAATGACAATGTGAATTTTTTATTGGTATTAGGGTGTATGAAGAAACAATTATTAGCCATATAAGGACACATGTTAGCGTCTACAGCTAAAGGTTCCATATCTCTCAGAACTGATGGACCGGGTCACAATTCATTGCATTAACCTAGTCTGTGTTTCAAAGATCTACAATTTTTATAAGCTAAGTGCAGATGGTTGCCCCACATTTTTGTGTAAATCATCATTGGCTGTCAATATTTGACAATTTTTGTTTATAATGTTCATAATACTCCTATTATCAGAAGTGTAAGTAAACAACATCCTACATATCTTATTATCACTATTAATATCTTTTTGTTGTTCTAGTTGTGATCTATTAAAGGAAAAGGGCTTAGCTTTTCCTTTTCTGTTCTTGGTAACCATAAGTAAAGTGGGGAGCTTTTCTCCTCAGGCTTCCGCTGAAAATGGACATATATCCAGTCGGACTATCCCGGTCAACAAATGTAAAATAAAATAAATAAAGTAAATGTTTCTGACATAAATCATTAGAATATCCTCTATTTCTAGATTATTAATTAAGGTTGTGACTGAATTATCTAAGACAACATCATCACTCGTCAAGTGTGAATTATGTAAAAGTTGAGCTTTTACTATATTGTCAAATATGTGGTTAGGGCGCATGCTCGTTCTATCTAATAAGCTATTTTTCCAACAACTCTTCCTATAAATCTTAGTTTGAATGGTCCCCTCATGATAGTATAGGGAAACATCTAAAAAATTAATTATGTGACAAGATGCCTGCATGGTAAATTTTAAAAAGGTGGTGGTTGTTTAGATGTAATGCAGAAATTCATCTAAACTAGACCCATCTCCTTCCCAGATGATGAATATGTCATCCACAAAATGCTTGTAATAATAAATATGTTGATAAAATCTCTTGTTATTTAGAATGTAGGTGGTCTCCCAATGTGCCATTACGATGTTAGCATAATTACTGGCACACAAGGTGCCCATAGCCATACCTGTCCTCTGTAAGAAATACTCATTGTTAAATACAAAGACATTATTTTCTAAAATTAACTCCAAAAACACACACAAAGTATCAATAGTGTTAATATGTATCTTAGAGACACCTTCAATCGTGGGTATCAAATGGGTCTCTACTATAATTATCTATTAGTAGAGACCCCTTTGATACCTATGATTAAAGGTGTCCCTAAGATACATAAATCTTTAACCCCCCCCCCCCCTTGAGACCTGTTGTCTCTGGTAGGGGATGGTTAACAGAGCCCATGTTTTTATATGTAGAGAAGAACCACAACTAACATAAGTGGAAGAATGAACACTGTTACCACTGCTGAAGCTGCCGATGGAAGTAAAACAAACTGCAAGAAAAAAACCTTAGGCAGACTACCACAGCACAGCTAATAAAACTCTAATTTAATAAAGTAATTAAAATAAAAAGCAGGAGTAAAAACAAATCCGATAAGCACTTTCTGCTAATATAGCCTTCTTCAGGTCATAAGTAAATCCTGCTGCAAATTCCATTTAAAATCCAGTTAGCCAATCACAAAAAAGGGGTGCACCACTGTTTCAAATGAGGGTTTCCAAGCATAACACTGACTGGAGACATGACAGCCATTTACAATTCTAAAAACTAGCCAAGAGCTAATATTAGAGCATTCAGTCATGGTATCCTTAATAGGACAGGCTTCTGCATTTGAACCAATTATTTACTTGTTTGTGCACACTTATGCTAACAAGCTAATGTACTATTGTAATTGCCACTAAGTTCATACATCCTCAAAAAGAGGAAACATTGTTCAACTCATAAGAATAGAACTACTTACATAAAATTCATTGCAATAATGGCTAAAAAAAACATATGTAACTAGTCCATATTACAAGGGACAGAAGCAACGGATAAAACTGCATCAGTTTCTAAAATAGCAGGAGATAAACATCACCATCAATAGCCTTACACTTCCTTTCCTGCTACAAAGCTGAACATCCAGTCTAAGATGGAAAGTCTTTAGTTATATCCAATCACATCAGGCACTTCGCCATTAGAACCAAGCAGTGGTTTTCGCACTAAACAGTGCATAGCCATAAAAATGTAGCCCTTAGACTCAGCAGATTTTTAGCCTAGAGAACTAACTAAATGTAGTTGCCAATTTTCACAAAAACTCCTTGTTCTCATAAAGTTAAAGTATATCCATGTAGCAATGTTCATATAGTAAAGGCAGAAACTTCGCTAAAGTCTGCAATCACAGATTCTCACTGGAGATATAAATGGCAAAATAAATGCAATAGCTTATTATAATTTCTTGTAAAACTGAGTAAATACTTGGGCCCCCTTGGTCATGAGATAAATACAGAGAAATCTTTGAGTCATCAAACCAAATAAGCAACCCAAGTCATATTATGTGGGCAGCCTATTTCTTTGCCCAGTCATAACAAGCACCTCATAATTTAGGCCAGTCAATGACTTTGATGTTTACAATGAGTAACAGTAAAATTGCAGCCTTTATCCATGGAAGTGTAGAATCTCATCATGGTCAACAGTACAGCATAAAGCTCCTTGTGATGGAAAAAGAATATATATAAAACTATGTGCAAAGTGTTGGAATGAAAACCAAATATGTTGGTACGATCAGTGCACAAAACTACATAGTGGACATATGTCCGGCATATAGGTAATCAGTTAATCTCATCCAGCTAGATCAAGTCTATCAGTTTTTGCTTATTAGAACTAATGCTACAGCAAAAAATAGGAAGATGTATGCACTTGTAATCCATGATAGAACTGGAATAAACTCCTCCTATTCATCCAACAAGGTACACTGCAGGCAAACCAGTCAACTGGAGCTCAGGAACCAAAAGCAGACATGGTACAGAGAGATGTCTCCAGCAACCAATAGTCGAAGATCCAGTCATACTTGTCCAACAAGACAAGCTGCCTGATTCAACCCAATCCTTAGCTTCCTTGCTTTCAGGATGGGTTTTAATGGGACCACGTAGTTTAAGCCTGGAGGACAGTGCGCTGTTAGATTAATATTCAAATTGATCTCTCTAATTTCTGTTCGATTTCTTGTGTCTCCTTCTCTTAGGTTAGATTTAATACATTCCAAGCATGGCCGGCCTTAGGCATAGGCGAACTAGGCAGCCGCCTAGGGCGCCGTACAGCCCGATCACATAAAGGGTGCAATTTTAGTTATTTAAATGATTTTTTTTTAAAAAAAACATTTTTGAGGACGTTCTTCTTTAAGAACGCCCTCCTTTTATGGCTGCAGATGATGAAAACAGGTCGCAAACACCTGATATGCCTGTGCGACAGATTATATGTGTGTTTTTGTTTTGGGGGCGCGGAATTTGAATTGCAGAAGACGTTGCGTACTGGAGCAAGAATGGACAAGTGAGAGGTAAGGTGCCTGCCAGGAAATGGTATTGAGTGGTGGTCAGCATTGTTTTCATCTGTTGTGATTAGATGAAATGTCTGAATTATATTATTGTCTCATGGGTGGTTTGCTGCTCTACTTCTAAGACAGTTTGGTACTTTTGGTGTCTTTACTACTGCAGTGAGGTGACTGCTTTTTAGCTTTGCAGTTTAAGTTTTTTTTAGGTAGTTTAGAAGTATTTAGTGTAGTCTGACACTTTCAGAACTGATTTGCTGGTATTGCTATTTTCTGATTGACAAGTTTTCGTTTATTTTAGAATGTTCACTTCAATTATGTTAATTTGCATTTTTAGGGATTGATTTATGTAAATGGTGTTTTGGTGTGTGTGTGTGTGTGTGTGCGTTTGTATGCATTGTAAGTTGTGTTTATTAATTTATTTTTTTAAGTTTTACTGTGAATGGAATTGAGTTTTCTTAAGCTATGGCATAGAACAGACAAGGTGATAAATAAAAATATCTGCACTTATGCTGATCTTTTAAATTTTTTATTATAGATATTTAAGTGTATAGAACAATTATTAGTTATATTTTACCTTATGCACACATTAAAATGTTTGCTAATTTGTAATAAAGAAATAGTTTAAACTTTAATTTGCTAAGAAAAATGTATGAGCATTTCATAATAGAGGATATCAGCTAGGAAGAAGTCATTATCAAGGCTGAAATGGTAGAAATGTTTAAAACTTATAGTGACTGTCAATAGCGAAAATCTCATAGGTTCTCACAAACAATAGAATAACTACAGTTATCTTTTGAGACACTTTTAGACAGTTTAGAATAACTATGCTAGCAATGCTTCAATGATTGTGAATTATAAAGTTATATCATATGCACATATACTTTTGAGAATTCCTTAGGTCATTTGTGAGTCAACAGTAAGAGCTTATGGTGTATTGTTTGGCTATGAATTATACATTCATGGAAATGCTTTAAATGATAATGCAAATTACAACTGATTTCAAGAACAAAAACTGAGTCCATTTGTTGGCATTCAAAGTGGATGAAGAGAACTTCAGTTTCCAAGATAAACACCATATACTGTCATTTTACATTACAGCAGAATGGCTTTTTTGACAATGTTAAGGGTCATGGGGGTCAGACTGCTTTATCTAGGGTGTCAAAACTGCTCTGATTATTTCATTAAGCAGCTCTTAACAGCACTGTTTCATTTAAACAGTGGCAAAACTTTCCTTCTTAATAATCTGGAGCTGTTTTGATCTATCTGTTAAAAGCATGACATTTACTTTTATGCAGACATGCCATGCAACACTTCTGATGTAAATTAATCATGAAATGGGTAAACATGGAGCATAAGTACCTTGTTGTTGTCTTGTAGTCAAACCCTTTCCAGAATACCTAGAAAATGAAGTTTGACTTATGGATTTATTTCATTTATCTGAGTTGTTCTGAAAGCTTTATGGGAATATGGAACTAAGCTATATCAATGTAAACCTTTAGTAGGCAAGGGATCTTTGTGTTTGCAAAGGTCCCTATGTTCTAGTGCCAGTCTCTTGTACCTAAAACATACAGGAAAAGACTATACACATACTTATGAGGCTGTCCTCATTTTAGGTCAGTGATGACCTATTACAGAGGACATAAATGTCTGTCAGAGTAGTAACACCTTGAAGCCAAGATACACTGGGAACATCAGCAAGCAAGTCTAGATTCCTGCATTGTTTTGCTCTGCACAGGAGGAACATAGTTCTAACTTAGTGGACATAAAAATTATTTCCATTATATAAATGCAGTGAGGCAGTTAAGGGTAGAAGTTTTACAACATAACTGGTAGTTGTAACACATTGGTCTTTCTAGCTTGTACCTTACAATCTCCCTGGGTGTGCAGTAATTTAGGCACAATACCTCTAATGTATTATTGTTTAGTTATCACCATTCTGCAACCATCCAAGGCTTTAAAGTGTTACAAATAAGATGGGGAGTCATTATTTGAATGGTTAAATGCCACATTGTCCCACCCACCAGTTTGTTTATTGCCACTCTCAGTTCTGATCGTGCACTTCAGCCTGCCCATGCTGTAACTGATGTTTAAGAGGCAAGCAGTCCATCGAAGACTCTTATGCATCCCAGTTCATGGAGATGTTCTATTTAAATGGCAAACTGGTACATATTGCTAGTTAAATTCCAGTCTTGTGCTTTGGCCTTCTTACAAGTATGAGTGATACAGGAAGATGGTCCATCAAGCTGAATGACACCAAAGTTTTTTTTTTTTTTACTAGTTTTTCAACTTGGCTTCTCACTTCTCTTTTTTTTTTATTTGAGAAAGAAGAGAAGGTTAAAGTTTATGTTTTATTAGTTGAAATTGTAGTTATCCTGTTAGTGTTTAATAACCAGGTACAGTATGATATCCCCCAGTGAGGAGTGAGTGGATGCTTTTATTTCTGTGTTGTACGGTTGATTTCTGAATATAACAGAGAAGGCAGTGTACTTTATACATTGCAGTTGAAATGACTACAGAGACCTTGTACTTTATACATTGCAGTTGAAATGACTACAGAGACCTTGAACTTTACTGGATAATTATTATCTCTATCTCATGATATTAAAATAAGTGCATCTGTTATCTAGAAACATTAATATGCTTTACATTTTGAGTATTGTAGCCATTTGGAAGCATTAAACAGCTTGTGCTTCTATGAAAACATGCACTTGAGTTAAAAAAAGTAATAGTAATTAATATTAATTAAAAAATAATCATCACCACCACTAGATATTTTTGTATGGTTAATCCAGTGCATGATAAATAAACACGAGGCAAGCAGGTTACTGTGGGAGGGATTCTGAAAAGTCTTACACTGAGCTACTCTGCAATCTTCAAGTGTAATTTAAGAGGCAATATAAAAAGCAACATCTTTCAGCTTTTCCCAGTTAGGGGTCGCCACAGCAAATCACCAGTCCAGAGATTGATTGGTAGTGGTGTTTTTATGGTGTTGAGTTGTCAGCCCAGCACCCGGCCTTCACAGAAGGCACATGCAAACGCAGACACACCTACCTGCATATCTTTAAAACTCACTCATTCGCAGGGAGGACATGCAGACTCTGCACAGAAGGCACTCCAGCTGAGAATCAAACCAGACAAAGTCTCGTTATGAAGCAACAATGCTAACCACTGCAGCACCGTGCCCACTAATTGAAGAGGCAGTGTACCAAAGGCTATTCGTGTGTGATATGCAAAGGAATAGTACTGCTGAAAAGGAGGATTTGATCCAATGCGCACAATGCAGTGTATGTTGGCTTTCCTTACATTATTGGTTATATGTAAACATTCACAAGTGTTAATTCCAAAAATACTAGCACCTTTGTATTTCAAAGATTTTTGAGTAATTAAAGGGGCAATATAACATGCATGTTCTTAAAGGTATAAATTCTTAGACAGAAAAGTCTGTCATTCGTGTCTGCAATCCTCAAGGATATGTTCAACAATCAGAAATTTCAGATAGAAAAGAATATATCTTTTTATGATGCATAAAGTAGATAAACTGTGAAAATCATAACAGGTGAGAACTGCGTACATGAGAGATGTGGGATATGCCATTAAACTTGTGATGCAACAAGATGCACATACCTAACAGAAATGGAGTGTGAGCCATGCACCCATAATATCCCATAAGGTGAGTAGGGACAGAAGATGTGTTTTTCTCAAAGTGAGTCTATGTAGCATTGCAGTCAACATGCCAACACACTGTAATGTCTGTTGGAGACAATGTACATGTTATAGTGCAAACTTCATAAGAGCATAATCAGAAGCATTTCTCACATGTGCAGGCTGATTGCAATATAACAGAGCAAATAACACTTCAAATGAAGCAAACCCACAAAGTTTTCATGACAGATTTACCATACATAAACTGTAACAGTAGTCATCAGAGTGGCTACTACAGCAGTGATCATTCGAACAGGTACTGTTAAATTAAGTTTACTTAAATAAATGTACTCTGTCCATCATTGGATCACTGCTGTAGTAGCCTTAGCTGTAAGGGTTGTCTACCATAGTATATACTAACTGGGTGGAGGAAGGATGAGGGCGCAGATGCCGCTGGAGAATGGTCTGAGCGAAGTCTGATCTAAACCTGTAGAAGCAGTTGAGTTTGAGTGTCTTGTAAAAGTATGTACTGATGACCAAGTTGCTGATTCTAGAATACTTCTAGAATCCATCCCTTTCTAAAAAGCCACAGATGAGGCCAGTGCCCTGGTAGAGTGAGCATTGTCCCTGCATGGACTTGCTTAATTCTGTTGGATGTAACAAAAGGTAATGGAATGAGACAATCATTTGGAGAAAGTCTGTTTTGACCCAGTATGTCCTTTATTGTTACCTTCATAAAAAATTAATAACTGATCAGAATTTCTTTTTTTTTTTTTTTTTTGAAAATGTTATTACATTTTTATAAAACAAAATCCATGCAAAATTTGTAATCAGAAATGTATATACATATTTAAAAGTAAGAAAAAAAACGAATCTTATAGGGAACATGGGTGAAATTCTTGGCTAGGCTTATAAGGGCCTCCAGGCCAATAGCCCAGTATCATCCTATGATCCTAAGAACCTTAATACAGAAACAATGAAATAACTATTTACAAGAGTGTCCATAAGCCTTCTAGTCATTCCTGTTGTTGCATGCATGTCTGTTCAATTCCAGAATTTTTTTTTTTTTTGTATTTTTGCTCGTCAAGCAGTTCTTTAAATTTTGTCCATACATTGAGGCAAGAGGTAATTCTGTTCATCCTTGATATTTTAAGGGGGTGGGGTGCTGCAGTCCTGAGTATGCACTCCTTTGGATGAGATGCCTAGTAACTATGAACCTGTTTTCAGTTTGCTATCCATTCCCTAGTGCAGTATTACCAGCTTACCATTCTTTTTAATGTAACATAGGCAATTTATACTTCAATGACAGCAGACACTGAATTGGTAGATGAAACACTGAAATATAAAGCTGTTTGCTTGCAGCAACGTTTTCATTAGCTACAGATCTCTTTAATGTGGAATTATTCAGATGACTTTTACTTCTGCAGAGATTGTGCATATTGACTGGTATTGGTGGATTGTAATGACACAAGTTTGAGTGGCCTTTATGGTTGAAATGTTCTGATTTGGACGATTTTGCTACTGGTTAATATAGTTTGTTTCATTGCTTACTGGAAAAAATGTTTGTGTCTCTTCTGTAAAATGTGGCACAGCTGTGTGTAGGGTTAGTATCTATTGGTGGTTCTTTTGGATTTAAACAGCAGTCTAGAATGGTAAGGACAGCAAAAACTGTCCAGTCCTGTGCACTTGTAGTAGTACAAAGGTTGCAGAGAAGATAGCATCTGGAGTGTTTACTTCTCTTGCGTTAAGTGAATGTACCTGTGTCTTGTTCAGCTGTTGTCTGTGAATGTTTCATGTGTCCTCTCACCAGGTTTAGTTATAAATGGGCGATGTGATCATGACAGTGCTGCTTGCAGATCTTTGGTTGCTTACAAATCTGTGGTTGTGGCAGTTTACCTCTTTCTCAACTGTCTTATTTTGACTCCAAATTTTGCTCTGCCCCTCTTAATCCCTCCTAAAACTGGCAACTTTTCAAAAAAAAAAAGGTGAATTACATTTCATAAATTATTAAGACAATACAATCAAGAAGTATAAACAAGTAGATAGAAGCATAAATGTTTTGCTGAAAAACTAGTGATTAATTTAAAGAAATAGCATGCAAAGTGAGTAGAAAAATATAAACAGGTCTCCCTTTGTTTTTTGTCATTCCAGTCCTGACACAGGCAGACCAAAAGTTATGTTCAAGGCAGGGGGACTGTGAAATGTAACCATCAAAACATTTGATTACAATGATGACATCTAATGGTGTCTTTTCTGTCTGAGGGTAATCTATGATCAAAGCCATCTTTATTACATAAAAGACTCTTTATGTTTTGTTTGTTCTTATATGAAAATCTGGGATGATCTCATACGATTTTCTTGATCCTCTCATCAGTGGTTAAAATGGGCCAATATTTTCTAATGGTATCACACACTTGTTTATTATTAGTACTATAGGTTAGGAGACAAATGAGTTGTGGATTGCTATTCACATATTTACTAGAGCATGGTAAAGTCAGTTGTTCACTATAATAGGGATGTCCCTTCTGACTTCTCATATTTATCAAAACCAGTGGTCAGCTTGAGATCAAAACCTCTATAGCCCCTAGCATGCAAGTGGCGATGTAACTTATCACATTCTGTAACAAAATCAGCATCTATAGTACACAGACCAGAGATTCTCGTGGCTTGATTTTCCAGGATATTCTTGAAAATATAGTTAGGGTGCATACTTTGGTGATGTAGGTAGTGATTTCTCCAAGTACTCTTCCTATGGAGACAAGTTTGTACGCCATTTTCTGGATGCAGCACAACCCTTACATCAAGAAAGTCAATTGTTTCTTTAGAATAAATTACCTTAAAAACAAGAAAGTTAGTGGTGCTGTGTAGATAGTCCGTGAAGAGAGTCAGTTGGCTGGTATCTCCTTTCAATAAAATAAAATTGACTCTCTTCACGGACTGAAACTGGCGTACAAGCTTGTCTCTATAGGAAGAGTAGTTGAAGAAATCATTGCCTACATCACCAAAGTATGTACCCTAACTATATTTTCAAGAATATCCTGGAAAATCAATCTCTGGTCTGTGTACTATAGATGCTGATTTTGTTTCAGAATGCGATAAGTTACATCACCACTTACGTGCTAGGGGCTATAGAGGTTCTGATCTCAAGCTGACCACTGGTTTTGATAATATGAGAAGTCAGAAGGGACGTCCCTGTTATAGTGAACAACTGACTTTACCATCCTCTAATAAATATGTGAATAGCAATCCACAACTCACTTGTCTCCTAACCTATAGTACTCATAATAAACAAGTGTGTGATACAATTAGAAAATATTGGCCCATTTTAACCACTGATGAGAAGATCAAGAAAATCATAGGATATTGTCCCAGATTCTCATATAAGAACAAATGAAACATAGTCTTATATGTAATAAAGATGGCTTTGATCATCGACTACCCTCAGACAGAGAAGGCACCTTTAGATATCATTGTTGTAAAGCCTGTGCTCACATTGATAGCAGCAATTCATTTATTCACCCCATCTCTAATAGAATTTATATTTTTGATGTGTTTGCAAACTGCACCACTCAACATCTAGTATACATGGCATCCTGCTGTTCATGCAGAGCTTTCTACATAGGAAAAACTGACCAGCATTTTAAGGACCGGATCCTACGGCACATTAGAGACATAAGGAATGCCGATCAGAATAATGTACATGCTATGCATATTATTCATAATCCAATGCATGGGTTCAAATTTAAAGCCCTGGAATGTATTAAATCTAACCTAAGAGAAATTTATACAAGAAATCGAACAGAAATTAGAGAGATCAATTGGATTATTAATCTAAGAGTGCACTGTCCTCCAGGCTTAAACAACGTGGTCCCATTAAAACCCATTCTGAAAGCGAGGAAGCTAAGGATTGGGTTGAATCATGAGGGCTTGTCCTGTTGGACAAGTATGATTGGAGCTTTGACTCTTGGTTGCTGGAGACTTCTTTCTGTACCTTGTCTGCTATTGGTTCCTGAGCTCCAATTGACTGGTTTGCCTGCTGCAGTGTAACTTGTTGGATGAATGGGGAGGGGTTTATTCCAGTTCTATCATGGATTACAAGTGCATACATCTTCCTATTTTTTGCTGTAGCATTAGTTCTAATGAGCAAAAAATGATAGACTTGATCTAGCTGAATGAGATTAACTGATTACTTGTATGCTGGACATATGTCCACCATGTAATTTTGTACACTGATTATACCAACATATTTGGTTTTCATTCCAACACCTTGCACATAGTTTTATATATATGCTTTTTACATCACAAGGAACTTTATGCTGTACTGTTGACCATGATGAGATTCTACCCTTCTGTGGATAAAGGCTGCAATTTTATTGTTACTCATTGTAAACATCAAAGTCATTGATTGGCCTAAATTATGAGGTGCTTGTTATGACTGGGCAAAGAAATAGGCTGCCCACATAATATGACTTGGGTTGCTTATTTGGTTCCATGACTCAAAGATCTCTTTGTATTTATCTCATGACCAAGGGGGCCCAAGTTTTACTCAGTTTTACAAGAAATTATAATAAGCTATCGCATTTATGTAGCCATTTATATCTCCAGTGAGAATCTGTGATTGCAGTCTTTAGCGAAGTGTCTGCCTTTACTATATGAACATTGCTACATGGATATACTTTAGCTTTATGAGAACGAGGAGTTTTTGTGAAAATTGGCCACTATATTTTATTAGTTGTCTAGGCTAAAAATCTGCTGATTCTAACGGCTACATTTTTACGACTATGCACTGTTTAGTGTGAAAACCACTGATTGGTTCTAACGGCGAAGTTCCTGATGTGACTGGATATAACTAAAGACCCGCCCCCAGACTGGATGTTCAGCTTTGTAGCAGGAAAAGGAAGTGTAAGGCTTCTGATAGTGATGTTTATCTCCTGCTGGCTTAGAAACTGATAAAGTTTTATTTGTTGCTTCTGTCCCTTTGAATATGGACTAGTTACATATGTTTTTTAGTCATTATTGCAATGAATTTTATGTACGTAGTTTCTATTCTTATGATTTGAACAATTGTTCCTCTTTTTGAGGATGTATGGACTTAGTAGCAATTACAATAGCACCTTAGCTTGTTAGCACAAGTGCACACAAACAAGTAAATTGGTTCAAATGTAGAAGCCTGTTCTATAAGGATTCCATGACTGAATGCTGTAATATTGGCTGTTGGCTAGTTTTTAGAATTGCAATTGGCTGTCGCGTCTCTAATCAGCATTATGCTTAGAAACCCTCATTTGTAACAGTGGTCCACCCCTTTTTTGTGATTGGTTAACTGGATTTTAAATGGAATTCGCAGCAGGATTTACTTATGATTTGAAGAAGGCTATATTAGCCGAAAGCGCTTATCGGATTTGTTTTTACTCCTGCTTTTTATTTTAATTACTTTATTAAATTCGAGTTTTATTAGCTGTGCTGTGGTGGTCAGCTGAAGTTTTTTTCTTACAATTTACATATAAGTACACTTTTTATTACAACTTCAGCTTACAAAATGGTACCGCTCATTGGCTAGTCAGTTTTACAAAACAGTACCTGCTGGATTCTGGGCTGCTGAGTGAAAAGTAGAAAATGGTAAGGCTCACCTTATAAATAGGCTCTGTAGCTTCTCTATAATCATACAACTTGTGCACCTTTAACAGTGAAGTGTATACTGTGGCTAGCAGTAATCTTCCATAGTGAGATGTGGCTCTTGGCCACATACAGGGAAGATGTGTGATACTTATGCAAAGGAGAACTCAACTCATAAATGTTACTGAATCACTCTAAGTGTCATGCCTATGGACATAGACTTGCTAAGAGGTACTCTGTGTTGTCCACCTGAATATGAACCTGGAAGCACACTGAACTTGTGCAGGCAGGTAAATGTCTCCAATATGGATGCCATGAAATATGTTTTACAACAGCAATCAAAGGAGGCACAAAAGAGAAATTCTGCTGTCAAACATAAGCCTTATATAGATGGTGCATACACATATTTTATTTTCATATTTTACATCTTTATGCTTGAAAAGCCAACATCCTCTATGATACATTATGGACATGCCTCCACTACTTGTGCAGCTAAGATGTCCTGTGTTGTCCAACTCAAAATAAAAATCACAATGAGCTTGAAAACAAGAGGCTAGCCCTAATTATCTGTAAGGAGATTTATTGTATGGCCATGGCTTCAAGTGGTACTTTGTATAGCAGGGAGCTCTGGTGATGCTGTAAGGAGTCCAAAATATTCATGCATTTGCTGCAGAGGCACCCCCTGGAACACCTGCCTAGGTACTCATATGAGTTCCCAATATATGGTGAATACTTGACACAGTCTCTGATGCAACTGATAGAGCCCACTCTGGTGAGTAGTGCAGGCACCACTACAGTGACTTGTGGAGGTGCCATCTTGACCTTGTAAGCAGATGGGAAGGAGAGGTCAGAGTAATGCCACCTGAGATGTATTGTAACTCTCAAATCTGTAGAGATGCATTAATCTGTTACGTAATACAGAGTAGTTTCTAAACATGTTACTGAATGTTCTATTTTATTCTGCAGCATCTATGAGTCGCACAATACTGAACAGTGCATGGCCATTCAAGAGAATTGTATTCTATACAGAAGGGTAGAAAGGCTTTCTAGGTGCAGGAGTGACTATTACTTAGTTTATTTAAGAGTATCTATCTATCTATCTATCTATCTATCTATCTATCTATCTATCTGTATTTTTAATGAGAATATTGTGTTAGGTATCTGGCAGCAGCATGCATATCAGTCACCACAGAGTGATGCATGTAACTATTTTAAATGGGCAGATATTGCTAGTGAAGTTTGAATGTTATTTTGAGCATTAAGAAACAGTGTAAGTTATTTAGTGCATGAAGAAACAGTTACTCAAGTTGTATGCAAGACCTTTACTGTTTAAGGTCTGTACACATGCAAGTATTAGACTGCAGGATAAGTAGAGAATGCCAAGTGACCAATACCAAACAGTGATGCCCCTTTACTTTCTAGGCAGAGTACCACTCCTGTGCAAGACTGCCAAAAACACAGCTCTCACAATATCAGTATGGTTACCTATCACCACCTTGTTATGATAGAAAAACGTAATACAGCAGCCACCACATATCTTACACCCATTTAAACAGCTTTTTAGGTTTAGGCAGCAGTACTTACAATTTGTATGATTACATTAGCCATGTATTTTAAAGAGTTGGTATATTGATGGTGTGCCAGTTTTTGTCTCTGTCACCTTCCTTCCTTTGTCACTGTCCTTTATTTTAAACTTATTTTGTTACATTTCTTATGTTATTTTTCTCTCTCTCTCTCTCTCTCTATTTTGCCATTATGTATAGCAGCTGTCTGATAGGCCTGAGTCCATGGACATCCATAAGGCTCAGCTATCCCCTGCATCTCCCTAGTCAACATTCTGACCTGCTTCCCTAGTGGCTATGGTGGAAAACTATAAGTAGGTCACCTCTCTTGCCCCTGGTAAGCTTCCTCAGCTGAGAGCAGTATCATTCCCTCTGGTGGCACTGCTAGGTATAGTGAGTTGTCACCTGCAGGGAGATGGCAGAAGTGATGGGGAGTATTTACATTTGTATTCCGGGAAAGTCCAAATGGGACAACCCATTTTCATAGGTTCATAGGTTCATAGATTAGTACTAAGCTAACTGCCCTTGCAAGCCATTTTAAGCTTAGCCAATTATCCCTTGTGAGACTCAAACCCTGCACCTTGTGTTTGTAAGGCAAACACCTTAACCATTAGGCCACCCTCCCAACCCAAGTTTTTGTATAATCTCTATATGTGGAGAAACGGGGGAGAAAAGCTCCACATATAGAGATTATACAAAAACTTATGCAAGAAATTATACAAAACTTATATAAGAAATTATACAAAAAATATACAAGACATACAGAGCACCAGAAGTTACATTCTGTGCTATTATAGCTGACATTTGTATTATAAATCATCTAATAGAAATCCTTATCATAGTGTAGACATTGTAGTTTCTCAAAGTAAGCTGAGGATGCGTTTGTAGGAGGGAAATTGGATAGAAAAAGATGAGGTTGGAGATCATCTAGACATGAGAGAGAGCATAAATTATGAGGTGGTCAGGGAAGAAGAAAATGTATGACCAGAAGCTATTAAAACTAGTTAGCCTGGAGTAGTACAGGAGCAAAGCCAGCAGCCTTAACCCCACATTGGCCACCTAAAAAGGCTCACTTTTGTGACTTATAGTCTTATCACTGCCTTTAAGTCCTCAGGCAGAGCTCGGTGGGAAGGGTGGCAGTGTTGTTGTCTGACCTCTCACTGAGTAATGTACTGGCCGTGCAATATAAAAGACCATATACACTCTATCATTGTGTTCATCTCCCTTGTGTGCCAATTCCCTCCCTTGTTTGCTGTGCAATATTTCTCAACACCATTGTCCTCTCTTTGCACTTCTCTGAAACCAGTATCCTTCCCCTACATCGATGTGTCATCACCACCCTGTTTATTTCACACTGCAAAATACCCTCATCATCTTGCCAAACCTTCACTTTTCACTTAATCCTTTCCTAGCTTTCCTTTCTTCCAAAATTGACACCTATTCCACAAAAAATGGTGCACCCTCCCTCGACTACCTCATTCGTATCTTTCTTCTTTCCTTTCTGTGTTGTTATTGACTTTCTGCCCCTGTTCTTATTGTCTTGTACTTAGTTTTTCACCACTTATATGGCCAAACCTAGATTTAAACAAAACAGTGGCCCCTTTTGAGGTAACAAGCTGCATTTTCTGTATTTTCACATCTCGGTGCATGTGCCGATTACAAACCCCCCTCTAAGATTAACATTTTTTCCCATCTGACTCCCTAGGCACAACTACGGACTTCCTCTCTCACCACAGGTGCAATTCCAGGCATAGGTGGGATTACTAATTAGTTGTGACCAAAGATTCAAGTTTTCACATTGTTGATCGATATGGAGCTTCAGGGATTCATTATTTTGTGAGCAATATCTGTGGAAGGCAATCTGCAATCATGCTAGACATGTTTCTGAAACCCAGGGAATTGTTTCCAAGGTCTCCTTAAGTAAGTACTTAACCTTTGAGAGGTTCCCTAGGTAAATAAAACTCACGAGGTCATGTTTTTTTGCTGTGGGTCTTCACTCATCACTTTATCATTGGAGTACTGTTTTCAAAGTAAATGGTACTCTAATGCACAATGAAACATATAAAAAATATGTTAAGAAAGCAAGTAGAGATGCTTACTTGCTGCAGTGTAGCCTGCATGTGTCTAGTATCTCCAGTCTCAAAAACTGCATCATATATACTGGTTTGTGTGTCATCTGATGTCTTCTGTTGCATTGTCCTAACCACACAGACAGGGGAAGGACAACAATGCAAATTATATAATCAAGACAATGTATTCCTCTTACTGGTTCAGGGACATAACCATGTTTAACTGTGCTCTATTGAAGTAATTATAGTTGGACTTTGAACATAATTTGATTTTGGCTAACAAGTAATTGTAGTTTGTCCATTGTGAGTGATGATGGAAAGCCTAAATGTGTTGACAAATTCAGTTTTTATATATTTGCATGACTTCTAGTTTATGGCCCCATTCATTGTATATTCTTCAATTTGCTATTTAAGCTTTACCAATCATGGGGCCTTCAGACATGGAGTACTTCGAGTCATAACTGCATAATGTATCTCATAGTGTTGTTCCTTTACAAAGAATCAGATATGAGGTATTGTTGCCTCTCAAGGCACAAATAAAAACCATTGGTAGTGGTGATGCTCATACATTAGAGGCTGATGTGAGGCAGGAGATGTTTGGCTTTAGGGCTCTCGCTCTCCACGTCACTGTATATGGCCTGGGTGATTCAGCAAAACGGTTGCCCATGATTATGACAACTCTTTGGGTACCACAGTACTTGCTACCTGCAACAAAATATTTTATTTTTAAAAAGTAAAAGATACTATGCACTTAGGTTGTTTATTGGCACATGAGTACAAATATGTCAATTTCCTTGCTTTCAGCTATATACAGTGAATATAAAAAGTTTACACACCCCTGTTAAAATCCCAGGTTTTTGTGATATAAAAAAATGAGACCGCAATAAATCATTTCAAAACCTTTTCCACCTTTAATGTGACCTATAACCTGTACAATTCAATTGAAAAACAATCAAATCTGTTAGGGTGAAAAATATAAAATAAAAAGCGTGCAATATGCTGGTTGCATAAGTGTGCACACCATTAAACTAATACTTTGTTGAAGTACCTTTTGATTTAATTACAACATTCTGTCTTCTTGGGTACTGGGGGCTTTAGTCAAGGTGGAGGGAATTATGAACAGTTCCAAATACCAGTCACTTTTGGCCCAAAATCTTCAGGCGTCTGCTAAAAAGCTGAAGATGAAGGGGAATTTCACCTTTCAACATGACAATGACCCCAAGCATACATCCACATCAACAAAATAATGGCTTCACCAGAAGAAAATTAAAGTTTTGGAATGACCCAGCCAGAGCCCAGACCTAAATCAATAGAAAATCTGTGGAGTGACCTGAAGAGTGCTGTGCACAAGAGATGCCCTTGCAATCTGACAGATTTGGAGCGCTTTTGCAAGGAAGAGTGGGCAAATATTGCCAAGTCAAGATGTGCCATAGTGATAGATTCCTACCCAAGAAGACTGAATGTTGTAATTAAATCAAAAGGTGCTTCAACATTCAAAAAAGTATTAGTTTAAGGGAGTGCACACTTATGCAACCAGAGTATCGTACGTTTTTATTTTTTCCCCCCAGCAGATTTGTTTGTTTTTCAATTGAATTGTACAGGATATATGTCACATTAAAGGTGGGAAAAGTTTTGAAATGATTTATTGTGGTCTCTCTTTTTTTTTTATATCACAAAAACCTGGCATTTTAACAGGAGTGTGTAAACTTTATATCCACTGTACAAGTCAGTTCACTGTTTTTGCAGTCAGTCAACTTTAAATATTTTCATTTAAATGAAATGCACTCTTATTTATATATATATATATATATATATATATATATATATATATATATATATATATATATATAAATCAAGCTAGAGTTTTTACTGTGTGATACCTTAAACCTCTTGTAATAGAGGCCAATAAAGATATTAAAAAGGATGAAACATGCATGTCCACAGCTAGTAGGGTTTGGTTTTACTGGATTGAAGGTAACCACAAAGACTTAAAAAATGTAAAAAAAAATCATGGACATTCAGAAGCCATGTAGCTGAAACACTTCATGTCTTTAAAAGGTGATATGCATATATCGCATGTGCCTCCATTACAGGAGGTTTAAGGTATCACATATGAAAACTATAGCTTGGCTGGGATTATTTGCAGTTTTTACTGAATGGTTTGTGTATCCTTTTACCCTTGGGTTTGGCATGGTTGGTGTGTGCCTCTATGTATGTGTGTGTGTGTGTGTGTATCTATCTATATATATATATATATATATATATACACATACACACACACACACACATACACACATATAAAAATGTGCATGTATTTTTTGCTTATACATACAGTATTACTTGTACTGTGGATATGTCAGATTGTGTAGCTGGCATTGGTTATATACTTTCAGGGACAGAAGGTGCTCAGGCAACAATGGGTTTGATCCTTTTGAGAACCCAGTGACAATATGGCTAAGAAAGTTCAGTGACCTTAACAAGAAACATTTAAAAAGTGCCAGACTCAGGACTGAATGTTATGTCATCCAAGAATGTAAATTAATTAATTAATTAAGCATTTAAGTGTATATCATACCTAACACCATTGCATAATCCAGCCATCTATTCTGGAATACAGAACTCAGCACTTAAGCAGAAAATTTTGGACATTTTTTTTTTTGTATATGCATTAAAAATGTTTTTGATGTTAGAAATACCCATGCAATTTTCTTTAATTAATGTGAACCATTTTTCCAGTGTCGAAAAGCTGACTGCAGAGCTACCATCAAAATGCAGAAGCTCATTTGTCATAACATAGTCCTAACATTCCAATTATGTTGTATTAAATTAGAACTCTAATCTGCCAATTTTATGTTCTCCTTTAGTATGGAATGTCTAGAGCCAATGTTTGTTTTTAAATTTAATTTATCAAAATTCATGAGTTTAGAAAAAAGACAGAAACTACTCGTATTATTTCCCATGGTATATGTTTAAAATACTTGATATTTAAGGTAAAATGTGCATACTGTAACTAAAATATTGTGTCCCCTGTCTGTATTCAAAGCTAAGGCTCAGAAAGTATACAAGAGCTAGGTTTTTCATTATAAAACACTTTGTCAAAACAAACAACTCAAAGGAAACAATAGCTGAATTATCATATTCATTATGATTAAAACAAAACACCAGCTGCAAAATAAGAAGTCTTTGTACTTCTCACAATGCAGTATGTACATGCTCATTTTCATCTTTTAGATAACTATCAGCATCTGCAAATGAGTCACGCAGTATTGTACAGCACAGTATGTGCTTGAGGGTCCTCTCTTGTTATTTCTGCATTTTCATTGACTCCGTATTTATAATTTCCATTTTATTGTGAAGGTCATGCTTCAGTTGGGATCAGCTTTATTACAAATGATAAGACTTTTGCAAATAACTTAAGATGAACAATTCTGAATTTTAACTGCAGGACCTGCACTAAATGCAACTCAAATGTGAAAAGCAGAAGGCCATACAGATATGTACAAACAATGAATAGCAGATACATTCAGATTTAAAACTGCGGCATTCATATAGAAATTATGAATCAATTTGTACTTCATTCCCTTCTGTGTTTCTTTAAAACCATTAGATGAAAACAGATTACTATTCTGTAAGTATATATTAATCTAATTGCCCAGCTGAGATTCTCAAGTTACAGATGATGCAAATGTTAATGAAATTCTAGCATATTTCTAGGCAGATGCACTGTCACCTTTTCAGAAAACAAACTAAACATTAAGGGAATGAAAAACTGGTGAGTGTGCACATGCAATACACATGTGTGTGCTTAAGTAGAAAGGGGGTAGGGGGTACAGAATCTAGAGACAGTAGTTCATCCTCACATGACAGCCTGACAGAAGTGTCTCATTCTGCAGACAAACTACAACTGTAACATTTACTTCACAATGAACAATTCATTCTTCATATCCATTCCATAATTTTTATCCATCATTGAAAAATAACTGTTAAATATTAATGATAAACGGACTAAGGCAACAACAAACTGTTAAATACAAAAGCAAATCAGGATGAAGGTAACGGCACTTGAACAGCAAAGCAATAGATTTAATGAGTATAAAGCGCTTTTCGTTTGTGTGGCATCCACAAGCTTCTTCAGACAAATAATGACAGATAGCATACACCTTGTAAGCACAAGCAAGAATCAGTTCAATAAAACAATCAATCAATAAAATAGTAATTAACTTTTAAAGAAGTAATAATAACAATACAGAACCACCTATGGTACATACTATTATATATTATACCTCCTACTTAAAAACTAAAAATACAACTAACTATGACCTAATAATAATAAAATTAAGAACGTTAAAGTATTAAAACAACAATACTTAAACAAAATAAAATTGGAAGAGCTTGAACTTATCTGGCAGATTAGATTGAACGCATATAATGTCTCTGGTTTAAATGAAAACTGCTCTATTAGCAGTATTTTGACGATTAAAAGTTTAGTAAGATGAATTTGCCTGAAATTATATTACTTTATTTTATTTTGTTTAAGTATTGTTGTTTTAATACTTTAACTTTCTTAATTTTATTGTTATTAGGTCATAGTTAGTTGTATTTTTAGTTTTTAAGTAGGAGGTATAATATATAATAGTATGTACTGTAGGTGGTTGTGTATTGTTATTATTACTTCTTTAAAAGTTAATTACTTGTTCATAGGTTAATAGATTAGTAATAGGTTAACTGCCCTTGTGAGCCATTTTAAGCCTAGCCAATTATCCCTTGTGAGACTCAAACCTTGTATCTTGTGTTTGTAAGGCAAAGACCTTAACCATTAGGCCACCCTCCCAACCCATAAAAACAGAATCAATTAAACACTATGTAAATCAGTGATGTTCATAGGTTAATTTAGTTAATTACTGTTTTATTGATTGATTGTTTTATTGAGTTGATGCTTGCTTGTGCTTATAAGGTGTATGCTGTCATTATTTGTCTGAAGAAGTTTGTGGATGCCACACAAACGAAAAGCGCTTTATATTCATTAAATCTATTGCTTTGCTGTTCAAGTGCCTTTACCTTCGTCCTAAATATTAATGATGTTTGTCGGTGGAGTGTGGCCTCTCTGGAATTTTCCTGTCCAGTAACACCCAAAGCAGTAGTTCGCACACCTCAAACCAAATGCAGAACTGACACAGGAAGCAGCTACTCTTGGGGTGGTGATGTTTTGTGTGTGTGTCTCTGTGTTTGGGAGGAGCAATTATCTGTTTTTCACTTTAACTGCAGTAATGGTTGCAGACATTTCCAGTGTGTGTACAGTATGACAATTAGAGGTATCAATTGTAATGCAGAAAAGGATGAAAAGGATCCAGTTACAAAGTGAATAACTGGTTTCTATTCGTGTTTGCTTCTGACTTTCTCTGAAGCACAAAGTACACACAACCACCTTTGGATGTTATATGGTCATGCCGTGGTCCTCTCTTACGTTTCCATTTCTCGTACTAAATGGGCACTGATATCTTGTATGTTTACAGTGTGCCAAGTGGTGATATACAGGGGTATGAGATATGTAGGTGACAATGAACACCATATGAGGGAGGTTTGCAGTGTTTTTGTGGTGATATGAATGTGATGTGGGAAATTCACAGTGTTAGTGGTGGTGTATTTGTGTCATGAAAGTTTACAGTGTGTGTAAGGATGTTTGTGTGTATGAGGGGAAGTTTACTGTGTGTGAATAAGGATGTGCAGGAATATGAGAGATGTTTACAGTGTATGAGTGAGAATGTGCATGAGAGAAGTTTACGGTGTGTGACTGGGAATGTGTATGGGTATAAGGGAGGTTTACATTGCAGAAATATAAACGTGTATAGGTATAAAGGATGTTTACAATATGGGAATGGTGTATGGGTATAAGGGGAGGTTTGCAATGCGGAAATGTGAACGTGTATAGGTATAAAGGACATTTACAGTGTGGGAATTGGGGTATAGGTATGAGAGAGGTTTAGAGTGGTGAGTTTGGATGTGCAAAGGTATGAGGGGAGGTTTTCTCTCTCTTAATTTCTCAAAACGGTTTGAGTTTCTAATACTATGATGCAAAATTATGTTGTTCCTAAGTCAGGTTATGATTATAGTTCATGAAATTAGTATTACTTAAGTCTTTGATATTAGTTATAAGTGTTCTTCTCAATACCTGCAATGTACCCAGAATTGCCTCCCTCTGCTGTTCAAATGGGCTTACATGTATTGAGAGAATGTTTAAGTACAATTGTAAATTCTTTTTTTCTTTGTATGGGTTCATACTATTATTGGAACTATCTGGACTACTATATCTGTTTATCTTGCATCTGTTTTTGAAACTGTTGGCAATGAGTGGTCCCATGTGATATAACTTCATCAGTGATGATAATGTTTTGTAGTTCATGTTTCCTGTACTTCTCAGCTACTTCAGTCTTTTGTAGTGTTTGTAAAATCCCCAATGCACCAGCCTTGCCAGATTACTGTGCTTTTCAGTAAACAGACCGTCAGTCATGAGTGTATGATACTGAGCATCATGAAGTGCAACTGGTTTCAGTTCTGTTCTACAGAACCTGCATTTGCCTGTTTTTTTTTCCCAAATTTTGATTGTGCTTTGAAAATCATCTTGCATATAGCCTACTATCTTGGGCCTCAATTATTGACTTTTCAAGTTTTAGTTTCAGTTCACTTTCCCTTATCCATTTCTGTATCAAATCTTGGTTAACCGAAGGTTGTTCTAGAAGGTCTTTATATTTGCCACTGTAAAGGGTGAGGTGTACAGTTGTTGTTGTTGTGTCTTTCGGCTTTTCCCAGTTAGGGGTTGCCACAGCGGAACTCCGGTCCGTTAATAATTGGCAGTAGATTTTTACATGCCGAGTTGCAGGCCCTGACACACAACCTTCAAAGAAGGTACACCCATTCAAGCATGTCTCCACACAGTAGACGCTCTAGCTGAGAATTGAACAGGACAACGTCTTACTGTGAGGCGACAGCGCTACCGCAGCACCACCACCGCAGTACAAAGGGTGAGGTGTACAGTAAAGGAAAAAATTTAGTGAGTGTATTTCATGCTTTCAATAAAAGATGGATTCCTGGGTGTTTTTTCAGGGTGTATCTGATGATTTGCTTCTTGACAAATATGAAAAATGCTTTTATGATAAAAGTGTAGAAAGTTCTGTTCTTTGTCGAAAGTTCTTTTATGGGATTTGGAACTCCTGCCTAATATGGAAAATCATAAACGGTGACATGATATCTTAGCAGAATTCATGCTGTAGTGTTCATCTTTTCCAATTTTTATTTTATAAATAAAGTACAATAAATTATACATATAGAGAAGTAAAAGAAATCTTTATGCATATTTACAAAATCAAATATCAATAAGCATCAAATATGATGAGCAGTTATAAATGTTAATATTTATGCCATTTGGCTAATGAACATAACTTCAAAAAATGATTTATATTTAATAAGTTGTTTAATGCTCTTTTGTTCTTCTTGGGTCTCATTGATATGGCTGAAATTTCTTTATGACACACCTCAGTGGCAATTCTGATGAATTCTTTAAATGTTAAGGCAATTATTTCTTCCAATTTAAAGTGATTACTTTTCTTACAGCTGCAAATACAGTTCATACTATGAGGCCTAGTCTAGGAGAGTATATGACACTTAGTCAAATGCTGGTATAATTGAGCAGGACAAGACTGACAAAAACTGGTCTAATCTGACAAAAATTGAAAAATAGTCTTGCTTGCAGGGGGCAAGTCCCAGTGTGCCCCCCACACCTCCTGCTAATTATACATACCAACTCTGAGATTGCTCTACAGTAGTGAAAGGACAAACTCCCCAATCCTGACTATTCATGGCCTCTCACCAGAATAAGCCCAGCAATGTTTAATTAGCTGGTGCTGGCTTTTTTTTTCAATGTGATGATCACACCATTCGACCACCTAAATGACACCAAATAGGATGAAACTGATTGAAGTGATGGAGCAATTTGCCTTTAATGTTACAAAACCTACGTTTTGGAAGTAATGTGTAGCACCATTGTGAAAGTCATGTAAATAATTTTATAGGTGCCAGGTCTGCCTGCTGATGTGTGAGTCCATGACTTTTTTTTTTTTAATGCCCACAGTAATTTAAGATGTGATTAGTTTAACTGTAGTTTTGCAGTTATTCCAGTATGTGTACTGTTCTGGCTATGTGTGTGGGAAGTTTTGCTGTATGGGGGTGTGAGGGGGGGCATCAATTGGATACAGCAGCAGTAGTATTATATTAGTGCATAAATGTTGGGGACCATATATATTACGGTCGCCTACCAGCAGTATAAGGTTGTGCGTACGAAATGTACTGATTTCTATATCTTCACACAAGTTGTTAAACTCCACAATCAACATTATGCCTGGCACATGAAAGCAAATTCTGTTATGCAAAGAGTGAGATCTTATTGTAGGACCTTCATCTCCATGGCTGGAGGACGTACAGTTCAAGAAAATGGGTAGAGCCCTATTGCAACCATGCCTGTTGGCATGTGATTAATGAGGCCAGTGCTTTCAGCCGCCAGACAGGGTCTACCAGCAGGTCAAGCTCTGGGCTACTGATAACGAAAGAGCATACTTGGGCTACCGATAGCGAAAGAGCATACTGCCTGCCTTTAACAAGTTTTGAGAGTGCTGGGAGGAGATCCAGTGGCCAAACCACAATTAACTGGGATGAAGTTCCTTGCCTCTGTGAGTGGATCAGAATAATTAATATCCCATGCTGGGATGCTGAATATTGAAGTGAAACAGCATATTCTAAGAATCTCCATCAGAGATTCCTCAAAGAGAGTATCTATGCTGTTTTAAGTTACTGCATTCTGGATAAATATGTAATGTATTGCATATCACTAAATGTAGTTTCTGTTGTTATGCAGGAACATCAGGGCTTCGAACAGACGACCAGCTGTACAAAGTTTGGTTGTCTTATTACTTTCTACTACTATAGGCTGCATTTTGTATTAATTAACTGGAATTAAAATACCGGTGATAAATTTTAGGAATTGTGTATATTTTCATTTGGTGTTTATCACCGGCAATGTGCTATCTGGCTCCACCACTATGGACAAACCAGTGGCTGACATTGGAGAGGACTCTGGATCTGACGATAGTAGTGAACATTTGTCATGGTCAGGGAGCACTGTATCTGTGTTGGATGCAGGAAATCTGGAATCCAGATTACCTTCAGTCAGTGAGCATAGCCTCTTTGCCTGTGGAACCCACAGCAGATACTCTGGCAGGCACTGAAGACAGGGTGACACAAACAGGTATGTCTGTGAAGGAATGTCTCCCATTGTAGCACAGTTTCTCTTAGTTGTTACCAGCTCCACTGAGCGCAAGGAAGACAGGGCTGCTCAGCATGCTAGTGGCTACAGATGCAATGGTTACTGGCCCCATCTGATCTACTTGTCTTAATGTCCACAACCCAGTGAATGTGCAGGGCTGTCATAGTGAGGCATGTTACCAATACCTCAGTGTTTGCTGAGAAGGTACATGTTTTACAGGGTGTGAAAGATGACCTAAGAGACTGCATGTCCTATTTGTTTGACATAATGGACACATTCCATATGCAAGTTGCACAATTCTGGCGGTCTGTGCTCACAGGATACATGCCAGACATGTATCACATGGCCATTCCACTTCTGTGTCCAGTGTTAGCAACCACCATGGGTGGAGAAAACTTATGTTAGGCACCCATGACATGCCCACTTCCACCCAACCATCTCATGTGGAGGTGAGCAGAGTCAGACTTGGTTGGCAATGGGGGAGGCATGGAGCTCATGCTACAGACACATCTGATATGGGCCATCATTCTCATTCATAAAAGATGCATATTTAGGCAAGGGCTTGTTGGTGCCTGTGAATCTCTAATGAGAAGGAGCTCTCATGGTTGGGGGCATGTGTAGGATGACCACGCATTTCCTGTGGGTGCCCTGGACCTCTCAATACAAGTTCATCACACTGCTACAACATCTGCTGAGGCTGTGTCTCAGCAGACACACCCAGACACATACACACCAATACCCATGTCCAGACAAGCGCACACAAATGGTAACATTGCACCTCTCAGCACAGTGTAAATTAGCCTTCACAGCTTCTGAGCAACCAACATTGCATAAAGTATATTTCAACTGCAAGTCACACAAAATTTTCCCTGTCGAAGATGCTACACACACTGTTCAACAACCTGCTTGACCACACCACAGAACATCAAAGGCAGATGGAAGAAATACTGCTGCAGTTTCTAATTTAAGTAATCCACACAGAAGCTGTATGGCCCCAGACAGAGACAGCCTACAATGAAAGAAGTCAAAGAAAGCAGCAGGCTCAGATTAGGTTACAGCAGATATGGTGAAGATGTTGGGTGAGATAGGGCAAAAATGGCTCCTGAGGGTACTTGTAGCAGTAAGTAGAGCGAAACATACCTAGATGACTGGAGAATCAGCATACTAGTGCCAGTGTTCAAAAGCAAAGGGGACAGCCACAACTGTGGGCAGTATAGAGGTATTACACTCCTGTCATATGGCATGAAAGCTCTGTAGAGGTTGATTTATAAATGGATATGCGGAGTAGTCTAAAGTAAGTTGGGAGATTTGCAATTCAGATGAGGATGCAGTACAACCTGATGTTTGCAGGAAGGCAGATAGTGAAGAAGTTAGAGATGAGGAAAGGGTCCAACTGGGCATTTCTAGACTTGGAGAAAGCATATGACAAGGTCACAGGAAAGCTGATTTGGGCAGTCCTGTGGTGGTTTGAAGTCCCAAGAACATTAATACAATTACTGCAGGTTATGTATAAGGAGCCAATGATTCAAGTATTAACAGTGTTCATTTTGACAGAAGGGTTAACATTGAGAATGGGTGAGCATCAGGATTCAACTTAGAGACTCACTGCTGTTCTTACTGGTGATGGACTACATTAGCAAACAGGTCATAGTGGACGGCTCAACAAAGTCAGTGTATGCTGACTATGTAGCATTACAGGCATATTCTAAGCGAGAATGTTATCAAAAGATAGTAGAATGGAATGCAAAACTAAATGCATATGGGATGAAACTGGGTACAGATAAGGCAGTTGTGATGGCAGCAAATGGAGAAAATCAGAAGAAGATTAGAACTGAGATGGAATGGAAAACAGTGGACTAGGTTAACATTTTCAAGTATCTGTGAGGGGTGGTTGAGGAGAAGAAGTCTAAATGAGGAGGTCAAATAGAGAGTCAGAGGGGTTACAGCCAAATGGTACAAAGTGACAGGGGTAGTGTATGACAGACGAATGCCAAAGAAGCTGAAAATTTGTGTGTATGAAAGAGTGGTAGAGCCAATACTACTTTATAGTACAGAAACCTGAGCAGTTAAGGCAGAGCAGTTGAGGAAGCTAGCAGTGATGAAGATGAAGTGTGTGATACCTGTGGGAGAATACTTACTGTGGGACAGATGAAATGAGGAAATCTGATCAGAAGCCAAAGTGGCTCCAGTCACAGAGAAGTTTAAAGAGAACAGATGACAGTTCTGGCACATGTACAGAAAAGCTAAAGACAATCTGAGGAAGACCATTTGGGGCAGACAGGGAGAAGGCAAGGATAAATGATGCCATCCAGCAAAGTGGTGGATGCACTGTGTGGGAGAAGACCTGCAACAGTCAGACATAGCTGTCTGACAAGGAAGAAAAGTGGCACCGAATTGAGAGAGATGGCAACAGTTGACTTGACATCATAACCCCTATGTAGACTATCGGAGAAAGGGAGTCTATGATGATGACACATTGTAGAATGGCATTGGGGAACATTTAAGGTATCCTTGAGACAGAAACCTAGGATACCACTACCATTTCTCCTTTTGGCCACTGAAAGGTACTTGTATTCTCAAAGCCACCCATGCACCTTAGTCTCCACACGGATATGTAATCCGTGACTCCCACTGGCCTGCACATGAGGGTGACATATAACTAATTCATATTAAATCTATCCACACAGTAGCAAGCCACAATTTAGTGTTGTGAAGGCCATGAAATGTTACACACAGATGGATGACATGGTGCCTCTCAGGATGCCGATATCCAACGCTATGACTACTAGCAAGGAGTGCAACCTGTCGCATATCCAGGTTTGTCAATGTTATGGATACCTAAAATATCGTTCTGCTATTCCCCTTCTGTGACTCCAAGGTTTTATGGAGGTCAGCTGGACTGGCTGAAGCCCATCCAGTCACAGAATATATACATTTCTGAATCATTTTTCCATATTTCTTACACTCATTTGCATCTGCCAAGTCCCTCATCTTAATACTATTGCTTATTACCATATAATTGAACTGCCATTAGTGAGCAATGTGAGCAACTAAATTACTCATCCTCCACCATGCAGTCTCACTGTGTCGATGTGAATCGTATATACCTTGCAGGTGGCCACTTGTGCTGGTCATGACATGCAGTATGTTTCTCAATCACAGTGATTATCTAATACGCATCATTCCTGTACATATGTGAATTAAATGATGATTTTAATACCACTGCTATCTCAGAGAGGCTTCCACTACCAGTCATTTCCATACAGATAACATCTTAAGGATAATCTACATACTGCTTATGTCTTAGATAAATGAGTATGTGAAGGTGCTATTACCTGGCAAATCTTTTCCCCCTCTTTCAGTTTTGAGCAACTCAACTGAATCCTGCCAGATTTGGAATCTGCGTAGTACTTTATTTCCTAGTTAGTTGATTCTTTACAAGGATTATTTATTTAATTTCTGTTTCACAATCTCTTAATCACTTCTTTGTCATATTATCTTATTTACACTACTATGAACCATGGAGACTATGGTAGTTAAAGCTTTCTAAAATTGGTGATTACCAAGAGACCACTAGTGAATGAAATCTGCTGCAAAGACAGTATAGTGCCATGCATACCATTTTTAGACCTGAAGTTAAAATATGACAATCAGACTGGTTCGCCATCATTCCCTCTATAACAGGTCACGCAGGTATAAACTCTAATGATCGATATCTGCTTCAGGTCTTAGCATTCAGTTTGTTGTATCTGAATGTGGTGCTGTAATCCAAGAAAAATTACATTTACATTGTCATTTTTGTGAAACTGAAGGTAACGACATTCCAAATCACTTACCACCACCAAATGTGCATTTACTAACCACTGGCAAAAGGGAAAAAAACACTACCTTATTTAAATGATGGACTACATTTCTTGTGGGATATTGACTGAATGCCTGTTGAGAGCACTCTGAGTAGACTTTAACAGCACTAGAAATAATAAATATCTGGAAGCTCAAGGAAGACTGTTTGCTCTTGCAAGATTTCAGCACTGTTATTAACATGCATCTCACTAGGGTGCTGTCAGTAGTGCAATCACACACAATTGATGCACCTCAGTTTTAATTATAAAAGTTTGTGTTACTAGTTATGGATTCCACATTTTAATTTTAACTGCTGTATAACATTGAACATCCTGACAGGCCAACTATGTTCCTTGGGGCATTTCACATAAATAACGTAATGCAAACCATTCAGTAGCATTAAACAGATGATATCCCATTAACACCAAAGTTCAGTACTGTAGCAGCTATCTCCAATGATCACATCACAAGAGTTTTTCTTCCAAATAACATCACTAGGAGATAACAAAGCTGCAATTTACTTCTTAAGTGGCACCTGTGCTAATCTTATAACAGTTTTCATGGGTCAAGTTGACATAAATTAATATTTTAAAGCCATCTGTAAATGTTAAGACAGCTGCATCATTTATGGCCGAACTTATGACTGGTTATACAGCAAAACTGCTGCAGTTTTCATTATGATACAGGAAGCAGTAATAAAAAGCAAGTGCAGTAGCCCTAACATTCTCAAATAAAATCACAGTATTTTAATGGCACTACATTCAGAAAATGTTGTTGCATTTTCTCATTGCAGTTCTGTGAGTGTTCAGAATATAGACTGATTAGGCATTCTTTTGACACCTAATAATGTAAATAAAGTATTTTGGTTCTGTAGAAGAATAACAGAAACTCGAATATCATCAAAGCAAGTTGCACAAAATACTACATAGCTGTTAGGACTGTGTCAGCCCATTCTTATTATGTGACATAACATTTTTAGTACAGAGATGCATTTAAAAGTATTTCATAATTAATATAACGTAATCACAGTGCTTGCCATTTTGGCCTCAAATTGGAGAATCTCAGCTTAGCTGCAATATCTTACTGCCTGAGTTGGCAACATTGGTAACTAATGCTAAGAACATTAAAACAGTTTGCAGAGGGTTGCATCCTGTACCCACCAATATAGCAGTTATGCTCCCACACTCCAACTATTTATATATTACATTTCAAGTTCATGTTAAATCAGAGACAATCAATCTCTCTAAAATGGGTTTTTTTTAGAGATTGGGACTGGATGTGACAGACTGGGCTGCACTCCCACACAAAAACATTTGCACTGTAATTTCCACTGCTTATATAAATTTCAAAAATGTACTAGGTAGCAGTAAAGGAATTGTACTACGTACACAATTTTCTTTTTGTATCAGCAGTTCAGACAGCATACGAGAACTATTGAGAATTTCTGTATTTGAAAAGAGTGCAGCTGTCAAAAGTAAGAAAGATAAATGTGATTATTAAGCTTGCCCAAAAACATCCTTCAAAACGTATATACAACTTGAATGTAAACAGAATGGAGCACCACACTGTAAAACAAAACAAACCTCACAACACAAGTTCCAGGCCAGATGAATTCACTCCGTTTAGTACACAGACTGATTGATTTATTTCAGAAAAGCCTTTTCAGAGTACATCTTTCTGTTGGAGAGAGCAAGAGAAGTTTAGCTGCAAGATTAAAAGAGCACATAAGGGACATCAGGAAGCAAAGATTTCACAGTCCTGTAGCTATGCATTTTAATCAACACCACAATGGAGACCCACAGAGGTTTACAGGCAACTGTTTTGGAACAAATAAATATTAGGTTTAGTACTGATGAAAAAAAAAATAAGAAACATTTAAGAAGGAAGGAAGCAGTATTTATTTTAAAATAGCATACAGTGTTTCGAATAGGGAATTCTCTTGGAAGCATTTAATATAAGAAGGTTAAAAAGAATATTAAATGTTAACCTTTTTAGTTGGCTTTTGTAGTGAATTCTTAATTGGGTGATTATTTAATTGATGAAATGCATGTATTTAAGTGTATGCTTATCAGCAGAAAGATGTACTCTGAAAAGGCTTTTCTGAAAGCCGAGGCAGCAGAGAAGTATTACTTGCTCTTAATGGTATAAGAGTTTTTGCTGTTAATTTTTACTGAAAAGGTTATTTTTTTTATTTTAATAAATCAGTCTGTGTACTAAATTGAGTGAATTCATCTGGCCTGGAATTTGTGGTGTGAGGTAAACAGAACTGAGTATTTTTTCTATTGTATTCATTTTTTTGTTTGTTTTTTTAGGGTTTGGAGTTTGGTTTACAAAACTTTGCAGCAGACCTTTCATTTACAAAATAATTAGAGCTCGTCTTTACTGGTCTTTCATATATGAGACAGATAGTAATAGCTGGTAGTAGTTGCTTTAATTTTCCTTTATTCCACATCTTTCAAATAGAAAAGAACATAACAAGTATGAATGGCCCACCTAAATTGTATACCATTATTCATAGTCTGTATTCCTACTAGCCTTATTGTCAAGTGAGGTATATTCTTTGAGTCTTCTCAGATATGTGAAAGCTGTTTTTTTGTATCACATTGCCTTTATTAATGAAGTCAATACCAAGCTTTATTGTCTGGCTTCTTATAAGTTATCACTTAACTAGCCTGCACAGTATGTCTACTTCAAGATAAGATGAATAAGTTGGGATGTAAGAGGAAAATAACATAATACTGCAGTACTGCCATTTGAAGGGAAGCCAGCATTCACACAATGAAAAGCCTTTTTTTTTTTTTTTGGTTCAAGGCTTGTGCAGAATACTGCTGTGATGCAGAGGGATAAAGCCCTGACTAAAGCCCAGGTAACCCAGATTCATTAGTGGCATACTTGCCTGAGACACTTAGAGAAACTTGGGCATGCCCATCGGGGGGGGGGGGGGGATGGCACATGCACAGGGCACATATGCACGTCTTATTTCTCTAGTGGAAACCAAAGAAATAACCTCAAAGATGCTTCTAAAAGTGGGTGGTGAATCCTGCTGACAGCCCCTTGCAGAAGTGAAGAGGTCATTCAGCACATCCCATGCTCAAGAATGTTACTGGATATGTGCACAGAAGTGGGACGCACAGTAAAAAGTACACCAGCAGCAGTATGATGCTGAACCATGGTCCTTGACCTTCTCACTGGCTTCAGACACAGGACAGGAATTGCTTGGGAGAGGCAAAAGCAAGGCTAATAGACCTGATGAATGAGGCGAAGTAACACCACCAGACTGGAATGTATTGTCACAGGGAATCCAAGCAGTAGAGAATTAAAAATAGTTAAAGCATCTAGAAGATTAATACAAATGGCCAGACTTTGCTAACTGTGCAATCCAAAATGGCATAATATATCCCAGACCAAGCAAAAAAAAAAAAAAAAACTAAATTAAAAATCATAAATTGTGCAGTTACAGCAAAATAACTGTAATGGTTACACAATGATTATGTAGTTGACCATTTTTTTCTATCCATCAAGTTGTATTTCTTTTTATCAAAAGCAATAGTATGTTCATATATCAAATATCACAACAAAGTGGCATGGCCAAGATGCCAGTCTGACAGTAGCAGAAATCCATAGCGCTGCTTAGATTTTAATATCCTGACAGGAAATATACTTGAATTTTTAGAAAAATCTAACTAAACATATACTAAAAGTTAGATTAACATAGACTGTATTATTTTCTAAAAATTAATACATAGTCAAGAACATTTTTTAATTATTCCTGTCAAGAAGCTTTCTACTGGAGATCTCAAGATGAGCAACTCAAAGAACCCACACTCGGAGTGTGCAGTGAAGAAAGAACTACACCTTATAACAACAAACATCCAAGAACTGTCACTAAAAATGGACAAATTCGAAAACAAAATGAATATTATCAAACAAGAATGCAGTAAACAACTGGAACTTCTAAATGGAATAGGAAAAAAAATGATCTGAACAGATTCTTGCCTTAGAGGAAACAATAACTGACCTAGATACTAGAGTGATAAAAAATGAACATCACAATGAACTTCTTCTGAAACAAAACACCAGACTGATTCAGAAACTGGAAGACCTTGAAAGTAGATCAAGGAGGAATAATATAAGAATATATGGAATTCCTAAGAAAGAAGAGGGTGCTAACATGATTCAGTTCCTCAATAAGTGGTTTTCATCAGTACTAAACATGCCTGAATCCCTCTCTTTTGGAATTGAGAGGACTCATCAGTCCCTGGCAAAGCCAGCTTAATCTCTGAGTTCATCTAACCCCAGGTCTATAATAGTTAGATTTATTTCCTCGCAAGACAAGGACTTAGTGCTGAAATCAGCTTGGACTAATTTGCCTATCAAGATGGGTGAAAAAGTTATTCGTTTTGATGACTACACCTGTACAGTCATATCCAGAAGAAAGGAGTGTGTTCCTCTAATTAAGTCCTTCAAAAAAGCCAATATTAAAGCTCAAATTCTTTTTCCTGCAAGAATAAAAATCACCTTGCCAGAAGGAGTGAATATCTTTGATTCCCTACAAGAAGGAGTAGAATTTATTCAAAAGAAGAAAATACTGTCAGACATAAAAGAAATGGAATGGTCATCCCAGAGTTTGAAGAGACAGGCAAAAAAATGGATGGCCTGTGAAGGAAGGAGCAAACAAAACTAAGAAACTAAAGGACAAATGAATGAATTCCTTCTAATTTGAAATGCCTTGTTTTATGAATCATAATATATTTGATTCTGGAAAGTCTCTATGCTGTAAGGTAATGTGAATCATTTTTATTAACTTTCTCTTTTCCGCTATATATCTACTTCTAATTACATATAGTACTAAGTATTTAAATAACATTCTCTCTCTCTTCTTTCTTCCTATTCTTTTTTGTTACCAATGTTCCTTTCCTCTCTTTTCCCCATTATAAGTACTTTACATACTTTTCCCTTTTAAATAACTACAAATGATGATGGCTTCTAATTCTTCAGTAATAGCATAATTTGACTTAATACCAAAGTGCATTTTTTCTAGTGGGTCACTGGTGGGGTAAAAAGGTATTTCTGATTAACGTTTCTAACTAGATGTTTTAGACTCTTTGTTTAGCTACATTTAAACATTAATATAGTACATTTATGGTGTTTTATAGGTAGCTAAATATAAGTTTATATATATATATATATATATATATATATATATATATATATATATATATATATCCTTTTTTCCCCTCTCTCTGGCCTGGTTAACTGGTGGGTAAATGACTGAAATGTTATAATATGATTTCTGATTTGAGGCAGGTGGTGTTACTTCTAAATAGCTGTTTTTATATGAAATAGTTAATTTTTTCATGATGATGATTTGTGAGGAAACTGGTGCTGTGTGTGACTGTTCTCATAGGTTCATAGATAGGTACTAGTCTATTGGCCCTAGGGCCTATATAAGCTTAGCCAAAAAGAGGTACCCTGGCTTTCGCCACTCAAGAAAATTATTTTCCTGTGCCCCTGTCAAGCAGAGCCACAGAAGTGATCCCCAAGGTGAATTTCCTATTTCCCATCCAATCATCAAGATTTTTCTTGAAGAGTGCTAATGAGGAGCTTTGTGTGATATAGATAGGTAGTTTGTTCCAGAGTATGGGAAGTCTCTGGGACAGGAATCTTTCCCTCCAGCATGTTCTATTTATTGTGGTGACAAGGTTTAGGTCAGCACGGAGGGAATGGGATTTCTTTAAGTGGAGCATATCCAACTGCTCTGGGTTTGACGTTGCTTTGTATGTTAGGCAGAGATTGCTTCTGAGTAGGTGATATGGAGCAGAGTAAAGCTGGAGTTTTTTTAAATGGTCTGCATAGGGCATCTGTTTGAGGCTGGTAATCCTCTTTGTGAGGTATTTCTGTGGCCTTTCCAGTTGTTGTAGATGTCTTGTGAGGTACATACCAAAAGGGGCATCATACTCTATAATGGGTCTGAGTGATGAGTAGAGGGGAACAATGACCTCTTTTTTTCCTAGATGAGAAACCTTTTGTGATGAGGTGTGCCCTGTAGAATGATTTCCTGACTACTGTGGCGATGTGATTATCAAAAGATAGACTACTGTCCACCTGTGTCCCAAGGTCTCTTATACTTTCGGTGTTAAGTAAACTCTGTACCCATGAACTACCATATAGGTGGTAGTTCATGGGTACAGAGTGTTTAGCAAAGGGGATGACAATGCACTTTTTGGCACTGAGCTTGAGGCCATGGCTTTGACACCAGGCATCTGTCTCAGTGAGCCCCTTTTGTAGGAGTTTCGATTATGGCTCCTAGTTTCCAGTCATCTGCGAACTTCATTAACCAAAGACCTTTTGTGTTAACCTGTACTTCAGAGAAGTAGATACCAAACAGGAGAGGACCCAGGACTGAACCCTGTGGTACTCCACTTGTCACTGGTCTGAAGTCAGATTTGGAGTCCGCTACTTTCACAATGCGGCTTCTTTCAGTGAGCCATTTGGCAACCCATCTTGTGACACAGGGATTTATACCTAGTTTAGTGAGATTATCTATATTTCCAGAGTGGGGGATGGTGTCGAAAGCCTTGGCGAGATTTAGACCACCCATGTAAACCACCTTACCCTCGTCTACGGCTTTTGATGACTGCTTCAAAGAAGTCCATCAGGTTTAGGAGAAATGATCTGCCTTTTACAAACCCAAACTAGGTGGGGTCCAGAGTTTGGAAATTACCAATGTCTTTGTTTATAATTTCCATGATGATACATTCCATGGCCTAATGTTTATACATACTTTGATATGATGTGTATTTCTGGCATTGTGGAGATTCATGACATGCACTGACAAGGTACCTTTAGTGTTTTTTTTTTATTTGGCTTTCTGTAAACTCTAAAAGCTTCAATATCTGAATTTCCTGCCAGAAATGCTTTTTTCTTCTTCACTGGAGACAATTTCTGTTGTGCATGAGCCTATTTAGATACTTATTGACAAAACTGTGAAGCTGCAGCTTGAGGAAACAACATTTGACTAATCTAGCTAATTATCAAAGGACAGCCAAGGAAATAAGTGTGCTGATGATGTTACATTGTTAATGAAAAACGTGGAGAAGTAGTTCAGCGTTTTCAGTAGATTATTGTGCTTTTGGATTGAATAAAGTCTGTTCCTGTGGCTCCTGATGCTTCTGTTTTCTATTGTAGTCAAGTTTTTTCTCGAGGCACTCATTCTTCCAGTGGTTTATATTTCCAAAAACTAAAAGTGGGTTAGGACTACCTGATTTTAAGCTGTACTATAGTAGTATTAGTGCATACAGGCTATTCCATATTTTAAATTATGACTCAAGCACAAACATATGGTCCCCCTTATGGTCCAGAATTTGGTATGAAAAAATTAACTCATATGGGTGCAGTTCTAGATCTCTCCTGTTCCTTAACTTAAATAAAAAATCTGCCTATGTTAAGAATTTACACCCTCTTATTAAACAAATGATCTTTACTATCCAAAAGCTCTTCAAGTCAATACAGTTATTAAATGCCCTTCTTCTCTTGCAACCTCTACAGCTTAACCCTAATTTGCAATTAAATAACCAACTGATAAACTTACAGGAATACCCCTTATTAAAAGATTTTGCAGTTTGGGACATCTTCAAATGGAAGGAATATGATATAACACAATTAGGAATGAATCTAAATCTCCCAAAGAAATATGTAAGCATTCTTAACTCTCTTCGATACCTTATAAACACCAAATTCCTACCTGATAATTTCGATAAACAAGACACCAACTTGTCTCAGTTAATTCTAAAAAAACTAGCAATCAAGGGGAAAACAATTTCTAGAGTCTATAAAATTATAATAGATATAAAATACCATAATCATATTATATTTTCCCCTTACTGGCAAAAGAAAAACCCACAAATTACTGAATAAGAAAAAAAGGATGCCATTGAAAATACAGTCAAATTCATTCCATTCAAAAAGTTGCTTTACACCCAACTTACGATTAATAATGACGCATATTTCACCCCTCAAAAACTCAGTAAATTTAATTCCAAATACTCTCCTAAATGTCCTCACTGCACTAATCAACAAGTAGACATTCTCCATGCTGTGTGGGAATCTAGTAAAGTTTCAAATCTCTGCTGTTCATTAAGGGCAAGATTAGAAAAAATGGGCTACCAAATAAGCACTTTATCATGGGAAATGGCTATACTGCACGTTAATGTTAATACATTTCCAAGAATCATTAAGTATGTTCTCAATACTATATGTGCTCTTGTCAAATTCTATATTACAAAAAACTGGACCCTTGCATCCCCATTTTCGTGGGAAGGTATTAGCAATTTACCAATAAAGTACATCACAGCTCACAAATTACTATATGTAACTACCAAACGTAAATATTACCAACAGTATTGGGAACACCTGTTGAACTTCATTCTTAAGAGGTAAAAATATTAATTTAGAAGTCTATTATTTTTTTCAGAAAGTCAATAATAAAGTGGTATTTAAACTCATATAAACAGTGTCCCTTTTATATCTCTTTATTGGTAAGCTGATCCAAGACAAATATATTCTTAGTAAAGGTCTTAGTATATCTTTCTCCCCCTACTACTAATATCCCCAATAAAGGCTCCATTTTTCTTTCTCTCACTCCAGAATAAGTTGTTAGTACAAAAATTGGGCTCTTGTAGTGACTTATTTTGTATATATTGTATATAGGTTGTTCTTGTATGTTGTTTTTGTCTTATTTTTTTAATGTTTTATTTCATTACAATTGTACATTTTTGAAAAATACAATAAAGAATTTTTGGAAAAAAAAATAAAGGCAGTGAACCCCTCCTGTTCTCACCTACGTATTTTTCTCATCAGATCCCAGAGTTTCTCAAATAGGGATGAGTACCACAGACATGGAGCTTGTCTGTCCTCTGAAAGCTCTGCTTCTGTTATTAACCTTGACAAACATAGAATTCATGCTTATTTTGCAGGCAACATGTTCTGGTGACTGAATGGCCAATCCAAATTTCCTGCCTGTTTGAGTCAGGGAATAAGCTGGTATGGAATTTGGGTAGTAAAAGTTTGCCTTTGATAATCCACATATAAAGCACCAATCCCTCGGGGGGGGGGGGAGTATGAAATGTCATAAAATGTAAATAACTTCTTGAATGACAAATGGTCCCTCTCTTTTGTTACCACCTTTGCAGATATACGTCTAAATAAAATGATAAATCAGCAAACCTTTATCCAAGTTAAGCTGAAGCAGTTTTTTTCTTTACTGTGAATCTAAAGATGTAAGCATCAGCAAACCTTTGATAGTTTAAGTCCCTTGCACGGTGTTTGACTATTTACCCTCTCAATGTCAATTTATCCTACCACTATTTCTCCAAATAAAGCAGAGGTCTACTGACTGTGGAATGATTACATATTTCTAATCCCCCATTCCCCCTGACACAATAACAGGTCTAATGTTCCTTAACTTTTCCTAATTTCAGTACAATTTGCTGTTTTCCCATATTCCTGCAGTTCTTTTCTATACAGTAATAATGGCCTCTGACAAGCTAAGACATTGTTCATCATATCCACACTATACATTAGTCAAAAAATGCAATTCCTTCCCTTGGATCAATCATAGTTATACACAATGAGAGTGGTGTAAAGTTGTAGTGTCTGTTTTTGAATGGCCTTTTACAGTATTACATATATATTTTCTAGAGAAGCACCTAAACTGTCCAAATACTGCTTTCAAGTTGCTATTAACTGCTGGTGAATTCAGCTAATCAGCTAATTTTTTGTAGCATTTTTGACAGTCTTAAGATAATACTGCACTTAAATAAACACGATCTTTGAATTATTGCTGAGTAGGCATTTATAGAAATCCTGTCTCTGAGACCGACTCATGGCCCAGTGGTTATACTTATTGCCTTACCAGGCTTAGAAATGGAGGAGAATTAGCCCAGAGTTGTTTTAACATTTTTACAGCAATATGAATAACATATAGTAAGAATAATATATTTTTATACTCATTAACCCATGCATTACAAAAATGGCATATTAAAATAATTACATTAGGAAGGTTTCATGGAAATGGCACTGCATGTCTAAACCATTATGGAAAATTGCTCATTCCATTAGTGACCTTGATAAGTATTGAGTAAAAATATTAGAGATTCTCTCCTGAATTTTTTACTTTGCATTCTAATACTTTTGTTTCTTCTGTGTATTCTACATACCACAAAATTATCTTGGCTCATATTAGGATGCTTATACAAATTATTTTCATATATCTAACTAGCAAGTATTTGTAATGAATCCATGCACAACTGACTTTTTTATTATGCTTCATTTGTTTAATTAGGATTTAACAAATACTACTTTGAGAGTATTTTTTTCTATATTGCCAATATACACATTGAATTGATATTCATAGTTTATGACCAGAATTTTTCAAAAGAGGATATGCAGATTTTCATGTAGTAAACAACAGTTTCATTGCCATAAACATAGATTCGTATAAGATACTGACTTCTGTATCTGTATCCATATTAAAAGCAGAGCTTCCCCCTTGAATCACAAGTGTTTATAATCAAAATATCCTTTTGTCACTTGTTTTATTCATGCATTTGTACTGCACTCAATAACATTTCAGCTTTTCTTTCATCTTTAAACTCAGCACTATGCAGATTTTGTTAAACAGACTTTATTCCCTTGTATAATTTGCAAATGATTTTGACTCCACAAGCACTACAAATTAAATGATGAGCTTTATATCAACTTTTCTTATCCTTGTAACGATACACTTGGAAACATGGCATTTGGCCTGCCTTTTCCTTTTTTGATTTTTATTATATTTATAGATTTTAGCTCCCTTTTGTCCTTCTTATCATTCAGAGCCTTTATTTGACATTCATCTCATTTCTCATTCAGGCCTTTCAATGGCAATGCATAATTTTGCTGAGTCTCCCACATCTAATATCTTGCCTGATCTTAGAGCTGATTCTTTCAGCGGTCAGGCTTGGTCACTTTTTTAATTGCTCTTGCCCTCATGCTTATCAACCATCAAGCCTCCTTGATCAGGTGCTATACAGTATGAGTGGGTCATCTTCCTGGCACTCATAAGAGTGCTTTGTGCTCTCCTGGACTAGCATCCCATCAGTGACAGTAATGTTTTTTATTTTGACCTAACACTGCCCTTTATGGTGATTTCAGTACTTGTATTAACACATTTACCGGTTGTGCTTCACTACCTGCGGTGGTGGTGCTGCGGTAGTGTTGTCGCCTCACAGTAAGAGACTGTTCGGTTCGATTCTCAGCTATAGCATCATCTGCGTGGAGATATGCATGAATGGGCGTACCTTTGTTGAAGGTTTTGCATCAGGGCTGGTAACTCGGCACATAAAAATCAACTACCAATCAATAGCAGACCGGAGTTCCGCTGTGGCGACCCCTAACCGGGAAAAGCCAAAAGACACAAACAAACAAACTGGTTGTGCCTCACTGTCTCTGTCTTGGGTGGTCATGATTATGTCTTTCCTTGCATTAGATTTCCACATCATGATGGTCTTCTGCTCTCCATCTGAGTACTCGTCATTAAAGCACTAGCTTGAGTCTGGTGGGAGGAACCATCACTCTTAGGATTGACACAGCCATCTTCTCTTTCTACACCATCAAGTTCCTAAGCTGCTAATACTGCTGATCTGGGCTCTAAGCAGTGCTTTTATCCTTCTGTGTCACTTGTGCAGGTAAATTGGTCACTTTTAATAACACAGACCATTCTTTCTTATCAGTAGACACTTCAGGTCTCTAAAACCACATTTTTTGTATCTGTTTTGAATTCTGATCAAAGGAGGTTACTAAGCTAACTGCCCTAGAGCCTTTTTATTCCTAGTCATTCATGCCCCATTTTCCCAGTTAACAGTGCTCATGGGCAAGAATGGGTTTGGTTTATGCTTCTGCCTTATGGCATCTACAAACTGGTCCTGTTCATAAGGACCACAGGTGACACCCCAGGGGTGAACTTGCGACTTTCTATCCATTGGTCCAAATTCCATTTGAATAGGCTTAGGAAAGAGCTATGTTTCACATGAATGAGGATTCTATTCCATAGAAAGAGTAGTCTCTGAAACACATAACGTATTTGTCACAGATTAGGTTTAGATCCTTATATTGGGTAATTCTAGTGCTATTTGTTTTGTGAATGTGTAGCAAATTCTGCAAGTCTGAATCAGAGCATGCTTTATAGGTTAGGCATAGACTCCCCTCAGTAGAGTAAAGGAGACCCAATTACAGGGACAGGGCTGAGGTGGTCCACACAGGACATATTATTTACACCCTGTATTCTTTTTAGTGAGGAACCTCTTTGGCCACTCCAGCTTTTGAAAATGCCTGGTCCAGGTACATGCTGAAGGTTGCATTGTACTCAGTTAGTGGTCTAATGAGGGCTGAGTATAGTGGAACTATGATCTCCTTATATCTGGATGTCATACCATTACATGTAAGTTGCACCAGGTAGAAGGGTTTTGTCACCGCCATGGACACACAGTGATCAAAGTTAAGGTTATTGCCAGCCTGAGTTCCCAGGTCCCTTACCACTGGGTCTACTGTTCGGGAAGCGTTATCAGTGTTGTAATTTGCTGGGGTAGTTGCCTTCCCAAAGAGTATAATTATGCATCTTTTCACTGAGTTGTAGAACATTGTATTGGTGGCGGTTATTTGCCTGTGTCAGACCCTCTGGAGGACATCTGCAACTATGGGGGATTCAAGTACTGCACCCAGCTTGCAATCATCATCAAATTTCTTCAGCCAAAGGCTCTTTGTAATTGTCTTGATTTCAGAGAAGTATATTCCAAACAGAAGAGATCACAATACTAGGCCCTGTGGGACACCCCTAGTATAAGAGCTCACGCTACCTTCATGTGTTATATCTGTGAACCATTTGGCTATCCATCAGATGACATACAGATTTATGCCTAAATTTGAAAGTATGTCTACAATTACCAAATCAGGTATTGTACTAAATGCCTTTGCCAGATCAAGGTGGGTTGCATGTACCATTTTGACCTTGTCCATGGTTCTAGTGACCTTCTTGAAGAAGTCCACCAAGTTTCATAAGTATGAACGTCCCTTGATGAAACTGAACTGGGATGAGTCCAGTGTTTGACAATATCTTATGTCTTTATCAGGTCCATGATAATTCTTTCCATGGCACTGCATACAAGACTAGCCAAATGTATGGGTCTGTAGTTCCTTTGGTTTGTTGATGGTCCACCTTTGTGTAGAGGGATGACGGTTGCAGTCCTTCATTCCCTAGGAATGAAGACTATCTGGAAGCTGTTATTTAATAGAGATTATAATGGGTCTCACCAGTTACATTTCAAGCTTTTTAGGAGGCATCCTGAGATATTATAAAGACCCATTAATGCAATGTTTTTAGCTCTGGAGAGTGCAATAAGGACTTGTTCTTTAGTAATAGTTAGTGGAGAAATGATGGAGGATATTTCCTGGATGGTGGGACTGGGGGTGGATAGCAGGATGAGAGTTGGAGCTAAATTTATCAGCCAGCAGATTTGCTCTGTCCTCTAGTTTGATACACAAAGTCCCATAATGTTAGCTCAGCACACTACTGGGTATTCCCTTTAAGGTTGTGTACACAACTGGAAAATGTCTTACAGTTCTCCTTAGCCCCCATGGATATTTTTGCCTGGAAATTGGCTTTGGTGGACTTGATTAGTCCCCTATTCATACCAGGGGGTGCACCAAGGGGCTTGTTTTTGGAGCTTGTTCTAAGTTTATTTCAGTTTGGCACTACTGTTTCTAAGCAGTTATTTATATGCTTGTACAGGGTTTTTCTGTACATACTTTTGCATAGGCCACTATGTTGTTTGTGTTTGGGGGGGATTGGAATTTATCTATACCATTACTTAATAGGAATAAGTTAACCTTTAAAAAGTTCTTAAAGATTCTGGGACTGGGAGTTTAGCACTTCCTGGGATTGGAGATTCTTGATGTGACTCCTGTCATTGAGTAGAAGCACTTTTAGTTTATTCTGCATAAAATTTACTACACTGGAGGATTTATGAGATTGGTATTGCCTGAAAAAGGCACTATAGGGTGAGTAATGTTTTGGCCAATATCTAAAAGCATAGTGGAGACAGGTGTAGATCATCCCTGGCAAAGCAGCAAGGTCTGCCTGATGTTGGACGGCGCAGTGATTTACATTGTCACCTCACAGCAAAAGGTTCTCTGGTTTGATTCTCAGCTGGGGTTCCTTCTGTGTGGAGTCTGCATGTCCTCCCTGCATTTGTGTGGGTTTCTTCTGGGTGCTCCAGTTTCCTCCCACTTTACAAAGACATTCATCTGGAGTGTTTCTTCATGAGCCTCTCCTGAAAATGTGCTCATTCCAAGTCAGAATTTCCCGGTAAACAAATGATAAATAAATTAATAAATATCCTCCTAAGCTGACATACTAGACTGCTTTATAATGATGCCAGTATCTAAGCGATTGTTAAAATCAGTCATCTTCTGTTTATATTGTGGTTTCATCCTTTGAGAAGGTAGAGCGTTGCTTAATTCTAGGCTTATATCTGCCTGGAATACATAATCGGAAAGCTCTATCATGTCTCTGTTCATATAGTCCATGGAGGTACATCTCAAGTCATTAATAACTACACGGACTATGACAGAGCCATACTGGTAGTTTAGTTTTAATGTCCTGAGTGCCTGTGTGAGCTGGAGGATCTTTGCCCCTGATAGACAACTGACTGTGACTGTCTCCTTGCTCAGCCTGGTGAGGTAGGCATTAATATGTCATACAATAGAGTCTCCAATGGCCAATATATTGGGATGTGTGGGAATTTACCTTAAGAGCTTAAAGGCTGAGACATTGTCAGATGATATGTTTGTCCTGGGGAGTGTTGTCTGTGTAGGGTGAATGGGAGTTTGCTCCGGGTAGTGTATAGGAGACCTTTGAGGTTTGGGTAGATTGCATTTAATAACCTCAGAAATATATAGATACTGTTTATTTATTTACATTTGTTTACCAGGAAAGTCAGACTGGGATAAGACCTATTATCAGCGGTGGCCTGGGGAGAAAAGCTCCACATATAGAGATTATACAAAACTTATACAAGAAATTATAGAAAAATATATGCAAGACATACAGTACACCAGAAATTACATGTTATGCTATTATAGTTGACAGTCATATTATACAATCATCTGATATAATACCTTATTGTAGTGTAGATGTAGTTTCTCAAAGTAAGCTGAGGAAGGGTTTGTAGGGGGGAAATTGGATAGAAAAGGATAAGGTTTGAGATTGCATACACGTAAGAGAGAGCATAGATTATGAGGTGGTCAGTGAAGAAGAAAAATTATGACCAGAACCTATTAAAACTAGTTAGCGTGGTGTAGTAAAGAAACAAAGTCAGGTGTCATTAAGATAATTATTAACAATTTTTTTGAAGTGGTTGATATTAATGTTGGTTCTGATGCTGTGGGATTGTGAATTCCACCTTGTTGCTACATGATGAAAAAAATAGAAAGTCCCCTGCCGTATTAGTGGATTTGGGCACTTGTAGTAGAGATTTATTTGTTGAGCGAATACTTCGATTTGTGGTATGGGGTTGGAGATTATTTAAAAGGGCAGGGTTTTTTCAGTCTGATATACTAGTTTGTGTGCTAAGGTTAATTGGTTATTTGATAGAAGTTGTGGGAGGTCTAACCAAGAGAGTGTTTTTTAATGAGTGACAGTGGTGAGTATGATGTGGGCAGTCAGTTGCAAATTTAGCTATTTTATTGTAGCATGTTTCAAGTTTAATTAAATCTGTCTTTTTAAGGTTGGTGAGAATTGGGGAAGCATACAGAAGTGTTGATAGAAGACTGGTTCTAGCAGTGGCAACCCTAGAGGTGTTAGTTAGATACTTTTTATTTCTGTAAAGAGTACCCATTTTTTGTGAACTTTCTTAATTGTTTGGGCTATGTGTAGTTCAAATCTTAGGTTATCTATTATTAACTCTTAGTAATTTTGTTTGTGAATTGGCATTCATTTTAGTATTATTCCTTGCTGTGATGTAGAAAGTGCTGTGGGGGGG